>NC_083582.1:31542963-31745463 GCF_027579695.1 Neoarius graeffei | reverse complement strand
TTTGGCTGTGGTTGACTTCCTTGTGGCCTCTTCATGGTTTCCATTAGCCTGTGGGATGCCAAGGTACTTGTAGCTGTCTTGGATATCACCTATGTTGCCCTCTGGTAGGCCAATCCCCTCAGTCCGGATCATCTTGCCTCTCTTTGAGACCATCCGGCCACACTTGTCCAATCCGAATGACATCCCTATGTCATCGCTGTAGATCCGGGTGGTGTGGATCAGTGAGTCTATTTCTCGCTCGTTCCTGGCATACAGCTTGATGTCATCCATGTAGAGCAGGTGGCTGATTGTTGCCCCACTACGGAATCGGTACCCGTAGCCGCTCTTCGTGATGATCTGACTGAGGGGGTTCAGGCCTATGCAGAACAGCAGTGGTGATAGCGCATCTCCTTGGTATATGCCGCACTTGATGTTGACTTGGACAATGGGTTTTGAGTTGGCCTCTAGGGTTGTCTTCCACATTTCCATTGAGTTCTGGATGAAGGTCCTTAGGTTCCTGTTGATCTTATACAGTTCCAGGTAATTGGCCGGTAGTTGGATGGGATGGGTCCCTTCTGGGGGTCCTTCATGATTAGGCCTGTCCTGCCTTGGGTTAGCCATTCTGGGTGGGTCTTATCCCTCAGCAGCTGGTTCATCTGTGCTGCTAGGCATTCATGGAGTACAGTTAGCTTCTTCAGCCAGTACGTATGGATCATATCGGGGCCTGGTGCTGTCCAGCTCTTCATCTTTGACACTCTTTCTTGGACGTCTGCCATTGAGATGGTTACTGGTTCTTGTTCTGGGAGGTTGCTGTGGTCAGCTCTTAGGTCCACTAACCATTGGGCATCGGTGTTGTGTGATGCCTTTCTTTCCCATATGTCTTTCCAGTATTTTTCCACCTCAGCTCTTGGTGGGTCTGACCGGTTGTTGTTCCCCTGCCACTGAGAGTACACCTTGGCTGGTTCAGTGGAGAACAGCTTGTTTATTCTCCTGGCCTCTCCCTCCTTGGTGTATCTCTTCAACTGGGTGGCCAGAGCTGTTAGTCGCTGTTTGGCAGTTTCGAGTGCCTCTGGTATGGAGAGTGAGTTGTACTTCCTGGGTGCCCCTTTATTCACCATGTTCCCTTTCTGTAGTTCAGCTAGCTGGCTAACTTCTCTCCGTGCTGCCTTTATCTTGGCCTCTAATCATCTCTTCCATGGATACTTCCGTGGATACTGTTTGTTATGTCCCGAGCCCACCTTGTGTCCAAGCATCTCCATGATTACTGTTGCTGTACTGTGTATCAGCTTGTTAGTCTCAGTGATGGTTCTTGTGGAGATTGTCTTCAGAGCAGCATTCACATCTACTAGTAGATCTTCTGAAGGTACTTGGCAACTCAGCTTCAGTATTCGTCTGGGTCAGTATTCATCACGATCTTCCTTCTCAGGTCAGCAGCTCTTGTCTTGCCTGGTACCCAATCTGGTTGTGGGGATGATGATGATATCTCCCCACTGACCTGTTGTTGACCTCATTGTTGTATTTCATTAATCTGTAGTTGTGATAGTAGATTTCGATTACAGATGTTGGAACACTGTGTGTGATTGTGGGTTTCGCATTCGCTGCATGTATCCCCCCTCTCTGGGATTGCTTGTATAGTAGCATTCCAGCAAATCCATATTTTCTGTCCTCATCCATCAATGTCTTGTTCCAGTAGCCCATTTCTCATCAGTTTGTCCCTAGCAACTGACACAGACCTTGTTGACCCAGGCAACATCTGAGCCAGTATGACTCTATCAGTTATGTCTTCACTCATTCCTGAGGTAGACTGATATATCATGAGGGGTCTTGCCTAAGGACCCTTACTGGATGATGTTTTGCCCCGACCGGGATTCGTACCCCGATCTCCCGCGTCGTAGTCAGTGAGCATTACCACTGTACTATCCAGCTGTTAGTTATATATATATATATATATATATATACACACACATATATATACACATATATATAAGTCACAGTGAGCACAGAATGACAGTATAAGTGTGCAGATATTTTGCAAGTGATATTACTGATATATGAATGTGGATTTTAGCTGTTCATCACAGAGACAGCCTGAGGGAAGAAACTATTCTTGTGTCTGGTTGTTTTAGCATACAGTGATCTATATCGCCTCCCTGAGGGGAGAAGATTAAACAGATTGTGACCAGGGTGTGATGGGTCCGCAGAGACGTTACCTGCCCGTTTCCTGACTCTGGACAAGTATAAGTATTGGATGGAGGGCAGGTTGACACCAATAATTTTCTCTGCAGTCCTTATTGTCCATTGCAGTCTGTTCTTCTCCTGTTTGGTGACCGATCCAAACCAAACAGTGATGGAAGAGCAAAGAACAGACTGAATGATGGCAGAGTAGAATTGTGTCAGCAGCTCCTTAGGCAGGTTGAGCTTCCTGAGCTGGCGCAGAAAGTACAACCTCTGCTGGACCTTTTTAATGATAGTGACTGTGTTTGTCTCCCACTTTAAGTCCTGAGAGATTGTGGAACCCAGAAACCTGAAGCTTTCAATGACAGTCACAATGTTGTTGGTGATGGTGATGGGCAGCAGAGTGGGGGGGGTTCCTCCTAAAGTCCACTGTCATCTCCACAGTTTTGAGTGTGTTCAGCTCCAGATTGTTCTGACTGCACCACCAGACCAGCCGTTCAACCTCCCGTCTGTATGCAGACTCACCACCGTCCCGGATGAAGCCGATGACCATTGTATCGTCTGCAAATTTCAGGAGTTTAACAGACGGGTCTCTTGAGGTGCAGTCGTTGGTATAAAGGAAGAAGAGCAGTGGGGAGAGCACACACCCTTGGGGGGCGCCAGTGCTGACAGTCCGAGTGCTGGATATGATGCTCCCCATCCTCACCTGCTGCTTCCTGTCAGTCAGGAAGTTTGAAGAGTGTGAAGTGCTCTACACTTTACCATCACCATCTTGTGCACTGTTAACACTCAGGATTTATAGGCAACAAGTGAGATGCACAATGTAATGAAAGTTATACAAGTTGAAATTTCACTTTCTGATCCTAAAAAAATCCAAAATCAAATACCATTGTAATTCTGCAACACCACATACCACTAGGGTGTGTGTGTGTATTTATTATTGTATATAGTTGTGTATATGGTTATATTTATCTTCTCAGATTATCGTCTTTATTCATGTACTTAACTGTCTTAAATATTATTAATATTTTTTTAATCTAAACTTGAGGTTATTCAGGTGACTTTCTCAACGTCACCACTGATGACGACACTATGGGCGTGGCCAGAGCCTGGCAGCATCAGGAAAAGCATACTACATCACTAAAGAGCGTTCCAAAGCAGTGTGACACCTCGTTATCCGCACTACTTCTCCACAGTGGCGGCTCCAGAGATTTTTCCTTAGGGTGGCAAAGGAGGGGCATAGGTTCCAGGAGGGGGGCATAGGTTGTCGATGCAGCAGTTTATGCAAATCGTAGAAATCATTTTTACTTACGCTCAAGAAAGACTCACAATCAAGTCATCTTGTCAAATATGTATTGAGCTATTGTACCATCAAGGAAAACGGATTCAACCATCTAAACCATCTTTTCTGAAAGTATATTCCCAAGCATTGAATGGAACTATTCTGCCCTAGCGATGTATCAAAAAATAGACAGATAGTGAATGGTTTAGATTGTGGATCTTTACTGAAGATTTCAAACTTATACAGATGTGTTCATCCTCGATTTCTGTAAAACTAAAAGAAACAAATTAAGTATATCACTAAACTGAATAGCACACAGGCGAAAATGCGAGCTAGGCTGACCTGCTAGTAATGCAAACACACAACACACAAGTTGTTTACTTTCTAAAGCCTATCACTTTACAAAACTATTAGCTTTCATTTCATTGCCTAGCATACACAGAAAGTAAAACATAACTTACAGGTATAGCTACTACCGGAACCTAGCGAGACAGCACTCCATACATCCAACCAATGACTGTATAGCCTACTGCATCCAACAAAAAACTAACGTTTTAGAAAAAATTAACATCTCTGATGTTAAAACCATGTCATGTAGCTATTGTATGCAAGTTTCCAGATATAGCTACATATAAAAGTTTTAAAAGGGTAATCTGTCTTTGTCAAATGTCAACACATTAAACTACCATACCACCACTGGCTAGCTAATCTCACTAAGTAGCACAGGGGTGCTAGTGTTAAGGTTCCCTGGCACAAAAGTAAAATGGATCCCACTAGCACATTTTAACTGAATGATAAATACATTACCTCATTAACAGTATAGGTAGGGCATAATGCCAGCCTTGACAAAATGTTAGTTACACATTGATTAGCGAGCTACTGCTAGTGTAATCTCTGCAAACTAAGGTCAGGACAGATCATGGGACAGATAGCTAACGAAAGCTTCTATGCTAGCGGAGCAAGACTAGCGTGCTAGTCTAGTTGCTGACCAACCAATATAAAACATATTGATAATAAAGATAGCTGGGCTAAAAGAATATTTGAGTACCAAAATACATTTAACATAGAAAGGACAAGACTGCGGGCGGCACGGTGGTGTAGTGGTTAGCACTGTCGCCTCACAGCAAGAAGATCTGGGTTCGAGCCCTGTGACCGGCAAGGGCCTTTCTGTGCGGAGTTTGCATGTTCTCCCCGTGTCCGCGTGGGTTTCCTCCAGGGTGCTCCGGTTTCCCCCACAGTCCAAAGACATGCAGGTTAGGTTAACTGGTGACTCTAAATTGACCGTAGGTGTGAATGTGAGTGTGAATGGTTGTCTGTGTCTATGTGTCAGCCCTGTGATGACCTGGCGACTTGTCCAGGGTGTACCCTGCCTTTCACCTGTAGTCAGCTGGGATAGGCTCCAGCTTGCCTGCGACCCTGTAGAACAGGATAAAGCGGCTACAGATAAGGAGATGAGATGAGGACAAGACTGTGTTCTATCAGGTGAAAGCTCTTTGCTCCAGCACGTTGCCTCATCAGAAGTTGAGCATTCAGAAGAACGTCTCTCTCTGGGTGAAACCATTTCAAAATGGTGGGGTGGGGTGTGAAATAACGTAAATAACGGTAGGTAGAGATGAGATGAGGGCTTAGTATCTCTGTAGAGAGATAATTGAATTTCAAAAATGTGTTTTAATAAATAATTCTTTTTAAAATAGGGGGCAACTGTGGTGGCAAGACATATTTTTACAGTGGCAACTGCCACCTTTTGCCACCCCTTAAAACCACGCCTGCTTCTCCATACTATTTAGTAGAGTAGTATTTGGTCTTCATGTCTTTCCCTGTGTGTGAGATTCACACCGGAGCTTGGAGGGAATTCCTACCGAAGAGTTGTGATGAAAGAGAAACAGAAAGCACAGGACCTCAGACAGCGAGTGTGAAACACCACCGAAATGATGATGGACAACAAAGTGGTTTGCAGTTTGTTCAATAAGGTGAACGTTAAAACCGGAAACACGTGGGTAAGGTGAAGCTCGCTGTCAGTAACAGAAGGTTGTCACATTTTCCTTCTTATCTCCCAGGGTTTGTTCAGGTCTGTTATCGCTGTTGAGTAAAACAGATTTCAAAAACTAGTGAAATATAAACTTACACACAGGATTTAAGGAAATTAGGAAAGTAAAATAAACTGGGAATTTACTCAGTGTTACATGAGCTCTCTTTTTAATTGCACTTCCACCTGACTGAAGCATCATAATATATTTTAACTGATTATATTGTTGCCTCAAAAGAGGATATTTGATTGTTGGCCCATTTTATTTTAATGAGGTATTTATATATTTCACATCTGTCCCTGAACAACAGGTAGCCTAACTTACCTCTGTACATATCATTTAATTCCTACTAAAAGACTAAACCTTCAGGTCTGGATATGTCCTACTGTATCAAGAGAGTCTCATAAATATGTGCATACAAATTTACTGTCCACACAAACAGCTCTGCAATACAGAGCTACAAGCTCTTACATAGCTACACGTCAACCTTTAGTTCCCCATGCCCTTACAAAATCTGTACTTTTCCCTTACATACACCCATGAGCCCTTATACATGAGAAAAAAATTCCAATATATAATCCAAAGCACCGATTGTTTTATTCCACGTTATACACTCCTATTGTAATAGGCATATTTATCACACTGTATCAAGTTAAAGGGATCAAATAAGCATGTACTGAATAAAAATAAATTTTAGATCCCAGAGAAAACAACTGAATTTAAAAGGACTATATGTACAGTCAAGTGAACAATTATCTACTAAAGAGAATGATTGAACTATAAACTTAATTATTTAATATACATTGTATCAATAATACCAGAATTATTGATGTAAATTTTGCAGATAAAATGTATTAATATTAAATAGTTCATAAAAATTACACAAAGTTCTATTTGACAAGTGTTGACATCACCTACAATATTACATTCCACCAACAAAAATTACTTGAAATATAACAGCAGTACTAAGTGGGTATGTTAATTAAAATAGTAGGTTACATGTAATAAATTATATAAAATCATGTCAAACAGTAAAGGAAGGTTAGTAAAAGTTCCATTTGAGAAAAAAGTGTTGACACCAAAAGCAGTGTTAGATCCAACTAAAGATGACTGAACCACATCAAGTATATTATGTAAACAAGGATAAGTGAAAATATTAATAAATTATGAAGTTAAATTGAAAATCACACACATCACATTATCTCTAGCCGCTTTATCCTTCTACAGGGTCGCAGGCAAGCTGGAGCCTATCCCAGCTGACTATGGGCGAAAGGCGGGGTACACCCTGGACAAGTCGCCAGGTCATCACAGGGCTGACACATAGACACAGACAACCATTCACACTCACATTCACACCTACGGTCAATTTAGAGTCACCAGTTAACCTAACCTGCATGTCTTTGGACTGTGGGGGAAACCGGAGCACCCGGAGGAAACCCACGCGGACACGGGGAGAACATGCAAACTCCGCACAGAAAGGCCCTCGCCGGCCCCGGGGCTCGAACCCAGGACCTTCTTGCTGTGAGGCGACAGCGCTAACCACTACACCACCGTGCCGCCTAAATTGAAAATCTTCCCAGTAATTTATAACAAGAATTGAAATCTTATTCCTTTTGGAGTGTTCTTTGTTGTACAAAGATGTTGCAGATTTGGCACTAGCTATAATATCACTGCTTGGGTAGCAGTTGTAGGCTACATCCACACAACAATGGCAAAGAGATTTTTTTTAGCAGGTAAAAAAAATATCGCGTCCACATAGGCAACGGATCAGTAAAATATCAGGTCCATATGGCAACGCAATGCTTGCTGAAAACGATGCAATACACATGCCACACCTCTACGTGCGCTGTAAGACGGTCCCATCTGAGACACCAGAACAATAGAAGAAGAAGTAGGACGCATGTGCATGTAACGGGTTTATTTTTTTCCACTTGCCATTGTGTGTAGTGGTGGGGAAATTCTGCGCTGGCCCTTTAAGAGCGCAGGTAGTTATGGGAACGAGGCGCTGGCCTCTTTCAGGTCGTTTTGGAAATGTAAGCGCCAATGCCACTGGATATTTGCAGCCCGTCCTCAGCAGTGTATTTGTGTCTCATTTCTTCAGAATAAAAAGACTGGTGAACAACACAACGCAATGTCTGTTACACGCATAAACCCCTTCTTCTACCCGACGTGAAGCACTCACAGGAACAAACACACAACAACAAGAAGATGGCTGCGACTACGCGAGGAAATCGTGCCTTCTGTGTGTACAAATTAGTTTTATTAGTGTGCATAGTTTTATATAACTTAATTTTCTTATTGTGTGTGAACATTTTGAAAAGCATTTTTATATAATTTATATAACTTTTTATATTGTGTGTGAACATTTTGAAAAGCAGTCTTATCCAATAAAAAAAAGAAATTCAAGAGATGGTTCAGTTACTTGTTTATTTAAAAGAAAAGCTGTATACAAAAGTGAATGCAATGCAGTGGTTCATACAAAACAGTCTGTTGAAGGGTCTTCTGACCCTTTTCCCCTCTGCCTCCATTATAGTCAGGTAACTGTTGCTTTGTGTGGAAGGCTGTACTTTCTGTTCATCAAAGCAGGTGTAAATTGTCTGTCTGGCAGGTCAGTCAGGTTAATGTGTAAACAATTTCAATTTCTGTTGTTACGAATGATGCACGCGAGAGTGCTGCTTGTTCTAGTCATGTGGTTGTGACGTCATCGTAAACAAATCCGTTCTACTCATCCAGACGACTTCGCAACGGCTCCGTTGCCAGATTTTTTCACTCTGGAACCCGATCTCAAAAGATTTCGTTTTGGGGCACTCAAAACGCGGTGCCGTGTGGACGCCAGGCTGAAACTATAAAAAATTTTATCAGATTCACCTGAATCCGTTGCCGTGTGGACAGGGCCGTAGCTCCTCATCACAGTTCATTTTAATTTGCAGATGTGCAGTTAATGTGTCTGCAGCCATATTTTTTTCTGTCCTCAGTATGAATTTTCCTAACCAATGAAAAAGCCCTCTCACTATCTGCATTGCTATGTGGGAGGCACAGCAAAGCAGTAAAAAGTTGCTTCAGCATTGGAAACCTGGCAACACCCAGAGCAGTTTTTACATCGAAGACCTTTCCCCAATATACATCTATTATTTTTCTGGTCAGTAAAAGAAAATCAGAGCACGGCAAACATGTAGATGGTGTTAAATTGCTTCCATCCCCTACTACACATTTTAGAGACAGGTTACCAACAGTCGTTACCACCATTACTCTTCATTCAATACTTTTCCAGTTTACTGACAACTGATGGTAGTAACGGGTGTTGGTCATCTGTGTCTACATATAACATCTATCAGCAATTAAAATGTTTAGGGAAGCGAAACCCGAAATCGCCGGGTAACTACAGTTGCCGTTGTATAAACGGTGACTCCCAGTATCGCCTCCCTAAATTATCATGATAATGGAGGAAGCTTTCCTACATGCAAACAGTAAAAACTTTTTAAAAAACCACACACAAATGCGGGGGCGGCACGGTGGTGTAGTGGTTAGCGCTGTTGCCTCACAGCAAGAAGGTCCTGGGTTCGAGCCCCGGGGCCGGCGAGGGCCTTTCTGTGTGGAGTTTGCATGTTCTCCCCGTGTCCGCGTGGGTTTCCTCCGGGTGCTCCGGTTTCCCCCACAGTCCAAAGACATGCAGGTTAGGTTAACTGGTGACTCTAAATTGACCGTAGGTGTGAATGTGAGTGTGAATGGTTGTCTGTGTCTATGTGTCGGCGACTTGTCCAGGGTGTACCCCGCCTTTCGCCCGTAGTCAGCTGGGATAGGCTCCAGCTTGCCTGCGACCCTGTAGAAGGATAAAGCGGCTAAAGATAATGAGATGAGAGATGAGACGCACAAATGCTTACCTGTGCAGTCTTTGAATCGGGAAACATTTTTTTTTGCCAGCTGTGAAAAATGGTCTGCCACAGTCAGGGGGATGTTGTGTTCTATGAGAAATTGGCAGAACATAACTTTTGCAGCCGTCACAGAAGTCTGGGCAGTCCGAGCCGATGTACTTAAATGACCGAGAAAACTATGTGCAACTATAAAACCACACAAATCGAAAATAGTTCCGTTTCATTGGGCATGCATGTTTGAAAAAATAAATGGTGGATGCTAAGAAAATTTTCTCGGAGTAACAGAAAAAATCTCTGATACAAAACATAATTTTCCCGTATGAAAATCAGTGTACGACGTATTAGCTAAAAAATTGCATTTCCCGTACAAAATACGGGGAAACCGTATAACTTGACATGTATGCTCTTATCTCCATCTATCTCTCACAGAAACACAGTATTAAAAACTGGCCCTAAATAAAAGCTTTTTATGAGGTGAAACAATAACAACAACCATTCATTCATTCCTTCATTCATTTATGCCTATATAAGTTAGCATGCACAGAAACCTTATATTTTAATCACTGGAAATATTGCTGTGTCATGTTTATGTGTATTTATCTATATAAACATAAATGCATACAACCAGTGACCCCTTCAACTTTAAAACTATTTGATAATCTTATAAATACATCTTATAAAAAAAGATAAATGTTGACAAAAAATGCTACTATGTTTGTTGTTGTTGTGAACGAGCGAGTCGCCAGAGGTCCGTAACCGGGTTCCGTAACTGGGGTCTGTACCGTAGGATACGGACCCGCTCGCCAGCCAATCAGAGTGCAGGATTTGGACCGCGAAAAAAATGAATTGTATTTATTATTAGCTACTGTTTATCATATTGTGTGTAGTTTACAAATTAAACTTTATCACAGGACTCTATGTACACAAAAAACAAACTTTATATACAGTTCACTTGTCTTAGACATTAATGTAGACGAGTCGTCTACATTAAATCTTGGAATGTTTCCCAGTGCATATGGCGCTCTCTCTATATCTGATGATGCTTTACACTGAGGCAGTATGGGTCGTGTTGTCGCAACATAAATATGTTATCATTTACATCACTGCCAACAATGTCATGACTGCTCACAACACACAAATCTGACAGCTCTGTTTCCCACTGCAGCTGAAATTAAATATTTCCATAATGTTACTTTGCTGTTTTGCTCTCGTTCCCACAGTACATCATTACAGCATAATAACAGAAAGTGTATGGTTTTCACTGTGAGGGGGAACAGGGTAATACACAGCATTTCTTGTTAAATTTGGTTTACCAGTCCCACCCAAAGAGTGCTGGGTTTTGCTGGGAAAACTTTACAGCTCCTCAGAAACTGCATAAATGCTGGGTTTAACCACAACATGAACTTCTGAAAAATGAAATATGCTCATGGGAAGTAAACATCACAATTGAAAAATGCACAAGCAGATACAAACAGGAAAACTTTGGGTAATGTAACGTGGCTCATGTAAATATTTTTAATCATAAGATTCTGTAATAATAATAATAATAATAATAATAATAATAATAATAGAGACAACTTTGTGACAAATATATTATTAAAACAGAGGACGAAGTTTATTTCAAAATTCCAAATACAGTGGTGCTTGAAATTTTGTGAACCTTTTATAATTTTCTATATTTCTGCATAAATATGACCAAAAACATCATCAGATTTTCACACAAGTCCTAAAACTAGATAAAGAGAACCCAGTTAAACAAATGAGACAAAAATATTATACTTGGTCATTTATTTGTTGAGGAAACTGATCCAATATTACATATCTGTGAGTGGCAAAAGTATGTGAACCTCTAGGATTAGCAGTTAATTTGAAGGTAAAATTAGAGTCAGGTGTTTCCAATCAATGGGATGACAATCAGGTGTGAGTGGACAACCTGTTTTATTTCAAGAACAGGGATCTATCAAAGTCTGATCTTCACAACACGTTTGTGGAAGTGTATCATGACATGAACAAAGGAGATTTCTGAGGATCTCAGAAAAAGCATTGTTGATGCTCATCAGGCTGGAAAAGATTACAAAACCATCTCTAAAGAGTTTAGACTCCACCAATCCACAGTCAGACAGATTGTATACAAATGGAGGAAATTCAAGACCATTGTTACCTTCCCCAGGAGTGGTCGACCAACAAAGATCACTCCAAGAGCAAGGCGTGTAATAGTCGGCGAGGTCACAAAGGACCCCAGGGTAACTTCTAAGCAACTGAAGGCCTCTCTCACATTGGCTAATGTGAGAGTCATGAGTCCACCATCAGGAGAACACTGAACAACAATGGTGTGCATGGCAGGGTTGCAAGGAGAAAGCCACTGCTCTCCAAAAAGAACATTGCTACTCATCTGCAGTTTGCTAAAGATCACGTGGACAAACCAGAAGACTATTGGAAAAATGTTTTGTGGACAGATGAGACCAAAATAGAACTTTTTGGTTTAAATGAGAAGCGTTATGTTTGGAGAAAGGAAAACACTGCATTCCAACATAAGAACCTTATCCCATCTGTGAAACATGGTGGTGGTAGTATCATGGTTTGGGCTTGTTTTGCTGCATCTGGGCCAGGATGGCTTGCCATCATTGATGGAACAATGAATTCTGAATTACACCAGCGAATTCTCACAGAAAATGTCAGGACATCTGTCCATGAACTGAATCTCAAGAGAAGGTGGGTCATGCAGCAAGACAACGACCCTAAGCACACAAGTCGTTCTACCAAAGAATGGTTAAAGAAGAATAAAGTTAATGTTTTGGAATGGCCAAGTCACAGTCCTGACCTTAATCCAATCAAAATGCTGTGGAAGGACCTGAAGCGAGTAGTTCATGTGAGGAAACCCACCAACATCCCAGAGTTGAAGCTGTTCTCTATGGAGGAATGGGCTAAAATTCCTCCAAGCCCGTGTGCAGGACTGATCAACAGTTACCGGAAATGTTTAATTGCAGTTATTGCTGCACAAGGGGGTCACACCAGATACTGAAAGCAAAGGTTCACATACTTTTGCCACTCACATATATGTAATATTGGATCATTTTCCTCAATAAATAAATGACCAAGTACAATATTTTTGTCTCATTTGTTTAACTGGGTTCTCTTTATCTACTTTTAGGACTTATGTGAAAATCTGATGATGTTTTAGGTCATATTTATGCAGAAATATAGAAAATTCTAAAGGGTTCACAAACTTTCAAGCACCACTGTATATCCTGTGAAATGTCTGTTTGGGAAAAAAAATGAGGTGTTCTGTATTGTATTTTTGTTGCTTCTGTAAACTTGGAAAAAGGAAATTAATCAGTTATTCTTTAATCGTATCGATGTGAATGTGTTCTGGATTGATATCGAACATTTCATCAGAAGCAAAACTGGACAAACAATCCATGTACAGGATGGTGACGTTACTTTTTATTTTATGAAGACTGATGTGGAAAAAGACACTGCTTTCTCATTACAGTGGTGTTACTGTCTGTTGGAAATTTTCATCTTCATAAAAGAAAAAGGATGGACTTGAAATCTAATGTTGAATTATTTACAGTGGAGCTGATTGAATATGGGACTACAGTTAAACTCTAAAGAAGAGAAAAGCTCTAGAAACATGTCATATTTATTGTTAAACTCAATATTTGCTGGTTGTTTTCTCTGGTGTTTTTATTGTCTGTTATTCCGCTGCCTTCTTCCCTTTTGTGTTTATTTTGATCCTGTACGGATTTACTGTTCTGGCACTGAATTAAACTATTATTGGATGGTACTGAGATTGTTTTTATTGGAGTTTTATTGAAGGGAACTGCAGAAAACTAGAAGTGAGCTTTAAAATCTGTGAGCACATGTCAAACAGGCTCCAAACGTGTCTTCATTATGGAATATTTTCCAACATGTGTTGCCGGGCTTCACCTTACCCACGTGTTTCCGGTTTTAACGTTCACCTTCATGAACAAACTGCAAACCACTTTGTTGTCCATCATCATTTCGGTGGTGTTTCACACTCGCTGTCTGAGGTCCTGCGCTTTCTGTTTCTCTTTCATCACAACTCTTCGGTAGGAATTCCCTCCAAGCTCCGGTGTGAATCTCACACACAGGGAAAGACGTGAAGACCAAATAAATAGTATGGAGAAGTAGTGCGGATAACGAGGTGTCACACTGCTTTGGAACGCTCTTTAGTGACGTAGTATGCTTTTCCTGACGCTGCCGGGATCTGGCCACGCCCATAGTGTCGTCATCAGTGGTGACGTTGAGAAAGTCACCTGAATAACCTCAAGTTCAGATTAAAAAAAATTAATAATATTTAAGACAATTAAGTTCATGAATAAAGAGGATAATCTGAGAAGATAAATATAAACATATACAGGTGTTGTAGTGGTTAGTGCTGTTGCCTCACAGCAAGAAGGTCTGAGTTCGAGCCCCGTGGCCGGCGAGGGCCTTTCTGTGTGGAGTTTGCATGTTGTCCGCGTGGGTTTCCTCCGGGTGCTCTGGTTTCCCCCACAGTCCAAAGACATGCAGGTTAGGTTAAAGGACCCATGGCATGGTGGTTTGTTGATGCTTTAAACGGGCTCGTGGAGGTTTCCAGATGTTATATCCGCAGCCTTTCTCGAAATGAACCCTCGGCACGTAGATATAGCCTCCTGGGAGAAAGCCCCATTTCAGCCCTTTTCCCAGTGTGTCGTTTTGCTAATGAGAAGCAGGAGGCGGGGAAGGGTAGAGGGTGGGGGCGGGTCTTATCATTAATATTCATGACATGTAAACGTGTTACCTCTGATTGGCTAACAGCACTGTGACGCTACCTCCAGTGGGTCAGAACAAGCGGATGTGGGTGTCTTACTATGGCCAGAGAGAAGGAACAAACTGCGAAGGGAAAAATACCGTGCGCTGATGTCATTAAGGTGCGACGCGAGGAAATAAAATAAATTCAACAAATGTTTGGGTTTTTACTGAACAAACAAACAAATAAAATGAACGAGTGACTTAAAAAAAGAATGTGGGTGTCTTTGTAAAAACTGTTTTGATTGGCTATTATAACAGAGCATGCTGCATGCTTTTTGGTTTTGTAGCGCAGAGTACCTGGCTAACTGCAGGAAGCGGTTAGCTGCACAGCTAATGTAGCCATTGCAAGGTTAACGTGGCACCGATTTTAAAACACGGCAAAACGACTTAACAGTTATACACTTACTTGTTCGCTGTTTGTGGCTGATGCGGCAGGGATGCTTGGTACGGACCCAGGCTTCAGTGACAATTGATGTGCAAAACCTGCCCTGTACTGTCCCAAGTTGTGGAAACATTCCTCAGGAAAATGCTTCCGACAAACATACACCGTCTTAGGTAGACTTGACGGCGTATTATTGGAGTAAATAAAATTAAGCCACTGCGTCTTCAGGGGCTCTCCCGTTGGCAGTAAAAACAGACTCCTTTCTGTGTTGTCACATCCATGTACAGCGCAATTTCCATGTTTCGCTCGCTTAGGTGATGCCATGTTGTTGTGTCCTCTATGGTCTCCTCACTACAACTGGGCGGGCAATTCATACAGTGGGTGGGAATCCAGAGGGGGGGCATGGGGATCATCTCCCTTGCTGACGTAGTAAAGGGAAGAGTTTATCAACGCGCTGTTTTGACGCGCCATTCTCAAATGTTGGGCATAGTTTGGTTTACACATTATGACATTTCTAGCCACTGGGGTGACTTAAGAAGGTCAGAGGAACTCATTTTAACGTTAAAAAACCTCAGAAAGTGAAAATTTCATACCATGGGACCTTTAACTGGCGACTCTAAATTGACCGTAGGTGTGAATGTGAGTGTGAATGGTTGTCTGCGTCTATGTGTCAGCCTTGTGATGACCTGGCGACTTGTCCAGGGTGTACCCCGCCTTTCGCCCATAGTCAGCTGGGATAGGCTCCAGCTTGCCTGCGACCCTGTAGAACAGGATAAAGTGGCTAGAGATAATGAGATGAGATAAGATGAGACAATTATATACAACACACATACACACACCCTAGTGGTATGTGGTGTTGCAGAATTACAATGGTATTTGGTTTTGGCTTTTTTTTAGATCAGAAAGTGAAATTTTGACTCGTATAACTTTCATTGCATTGTGCATCTCACTTGTTGCCTATAAATCCTGAGTATTAACAGTGCACAAGATGGTGATAGTAAAGCGTAGAGCACTTCACACTCTTATTAGGAGGAACAGTGTGCTGTACAGGAAAGTAGAGTGTATATACTGGGAATACAGTGTCTGTAGGTTTGGTGCACCTTTGTGTCATTTGGACTCTGTGCAGTGTGAGCTCTGGCTTCAGCTGCCGATGGATCGATCTTAAATTCAACCAGCACCATGGGACATGTTTAGCACTGCTTAGAGAAATGGTGAGGTCTATCTATCTATCAGTGTAACAAAATGTGAAAATGTACCATTGGGATCCTCTTGTCTTTGTTCCAACAAGGAGAGGAAATCAGCGTCAACTCCTCCATCCCGGATAACTGGCATCGCTGGTTCTTTAACCAAAGCTATTCTCAGGCTAATATATTAATGATGGTGTTCACATATAGAAATCGTTGTTCTGATCCTGTAATCCTGTGTGTACTCTTCCTTCATCTTCATCTCCATCCTTCTTCCTCAGCCAGAGAAACAGATCTGGTTCATCGTTCAGACTCTGGACGAGGTCTCTCGTTTATTGGAAGACTCGGACTCTGTCTCCTGGAACAAGGACAAGCTGGACACTTTCTTACATATGCTGGATCTGCAGGCCAACGGACTACGCTCATGTGTGAGTGCTCCTTTTCTCAATGCTTTCTCTGTGATCCAAGAGTGATCCAAGTGTAATGTACTCTTTCTATATCTCCGGATGTGTTTGTTTCTTTTAACGCAGCTCAAGCACAAAATGAAAAAGAACAAAAGATTGCCCTTGTACTTAAAACGACTAAGAGATCTCACTGAGAACGACAAGGTCAGCAATTATCTCAACTTCCCTCATTCACACACACTGTGACAGAGGCAGAAAGATGTTCAATGTAAAGGTGTCTTGATGTCGCTGACATGCTTAAATATTGGGATTTAACTTTACAGCAGGAGAAGAACGAGGCTTGGGAGTGGATCAGAGAAGAGCTGCTTCAACTCTTCGGGCTGTTGGAGTTTTTCCCTGCTGTCTCTGTGAATCGAGCTGCAAACCAAAATCAATAATCAGTTGCGGTCTTACAGTGGAGACCAGAAGATTGTGAGTTCAAATCCCAGAACTACCAAAGAAAAGCTGTTGGCTGTTGTGAAAGACTCTAAACCTACAGCTTTTGCTTGAATTGTATTTTCCTTCATTTGTTAGTTGCTTTTCATCAAAATACAGTCAAAGGTTTCAATTTCTATTCATCATTCAGTGTTGCTCTGTTCAAATCACAGTCATAAAAATGAGCAATGCATTTCTGTTTCAGGCCACATTTTCACCTGTTACATGCAGTTTACTCTCACTATTTATTTAATTTTATTGAATTGTTTTATTTAAAACTGTTTGTGTTGTTAAAAGGGTGATCATGTTTTACTTTTTAATTTTTGTAATTTGGGAGAGTTTTAAAGTATTAATTAATTAATTCATCTAGCTAGCTTGCAAAACAAAGCATGATATGGTTATCCCTAGGTTTTTTTTTTTTATTTCTGAATAATTTCTGTTATTAATTCAGCTTGAAACACTGAACAAGAAATGTTGTTCCAACTTTGTTGCACAGATCTTTTAAATCACAATTCAGCCATCTTATTTATAGATCTAATATGCATGTGTTTATTCATTCATTTGGACTGTGAGAATAAGAAATATATGAAATTATTGACGATGTGTATAATGATATTGTTACAGTTTCACTGCTAGTTGAAAGCCTCATAATAAAAATGATCTTTAAACCAAAAATGCCTCAGTCATGTATGTGTTGTTCATTTATTACTAAATACTGGATTTTCTATGATTGTGTTGAAAGATGATGTCCACAACAACTTTAACTTTACAGTGAAGTTCAACAAAGCACAAGAAACAATTAAGGAAGTTTTACTTTCAGAACATGATGCCAGGTCTGGTGGAAGTGTGAATAAAATCATGCAGGGGACGAACTAATCTCAGTCCTATTGCTACAATCATTATAATGACAATGATGATCATTTATGAATATGACAGCGCAATTGCTGCACAAAACATGATACGGTATTTGAGATTGAATAGCATTTTTGTACAGTAATTGCACCATAATGGTATTCATAAATGGTATGTATAATGAGCTCTCCTGTGTGTGTGTGTGTGTTCAGGTGACCATCTGTGAATAAGCATTTGGACCTGAGAAATAATTCAAGGTGGGTTCAGACCTGAAATCCACCCTCTAACTACACCACTGGTTCTAAATTGTAAATTATTTATTCAATATCCATTTTTGTTTGGCCTGTTATTACCAGAGATATAAAAATCAGTTAAAGAGAACTGTACAGAAGATAAAGACTGCGGCAGCGGGGGCGTGGTCAAGAATCAGCTGTGAACGGCGAGTCGTCAGGTGAACCTGTGTTGGTGTTTTTATGCGTATGTAACCACACACGTATAAATTGATGTAATCACACAGAAACATCAGCATATGAGATTAATGAGCTCCAAGCAGTGCAGCCCATTTTAGAGTGTTACAGAGATATGGTACTGATCAATATGGTTTGGCTTATCTCCATCTTATTCGCAAATCCAATAACTCTCCCAAAATACAGAAATGTTATGGTGTTTTTCATATATAATCACATGCACAATCTCGTCTCGTCTCGTCTCGTCTTCTTCCGCTTTATCCGGGACCAGGTCGCGGAGGCAGCAATCTAAGCATGGAAGCCCAAACTTCTCTCTCCCCAGACACCTCGGTCAGCTCCTCGGGAAGAACACCGAGGCGTTCCCAGGCCAGCCGAGAGACATAGTCCCTCCAGCGTGTCCTGGGTCTTCCCCGGGGCCTCCGCCCGGGGGGACATGCCTGGAACACCTCCCCAGGGAGGCGTCCAGGAGGCATCCGAAAAAGATGCCCGAGCCACCTCAGCTGGTTCCTCTCGATGTGGAGGAGCAGTGGCTCTACATGCACAATCATGTTCATTAATTATTCACATTAAACAAAACAGTGATCCATCCATCCATTTCCTGCCGTTTATACGGGTCCGGGTCGCGGGGGTAGCAGCCTAAGCAGAGCAACCCAGACTTCCCTCTCTCTGGCCACCTCCACCAGCTCTTCTGGGGGAATACCGAGGTGTTCCCAGACCAGCTGAGAGATTTAATCTCTCCAGCGTGTCCTGTGACTGCCCCGGGGTCTCCTGCTGGTGGGGCATGCCCAGAGAATCTCCCCTGGGAGGCGTCCGGGGAGCATCCTAATAAGGTGCACGAACCACCTCAACTAACTCCTTTCAATGTGGAGGAGCAGCGGTTCTACTCTGAGTCTCTCCCGAATGACCAAGCTTCTCACCCTGTCTCTAAGGGAGAGCCCAGCCACCCTGCAGGGAAAACTCATTTTGACCGTTTGTATCTGCAATCTCGTTCTTTCGGTCACTACCCACAGCTCGTGACCATAGGTGAGGGTGGGAATGTAGATGGACCAGGAAATTGATAGCTTTGCCTTTTGGCTCAGCTCTCTCTTTACCACAACAGACCGGTTTAGCGTCTGCATCACTGCTGACGCTGCCCCGATCCGTCTGTCCAACTCCCACTCCCCCCTACCCTCAATCGTGAACAAGATCCCAAGATACTTAAACTCCTCCACTTGAGGTAGTAACTCCCCCCTGACCTGAAGTAGGCACTCCACCCATTTCCGGCTGAGTGCCATGGCCACGGACTTGGAGGTGCTGATCCTCATCCCAGCCGCTTCACACTTAGCTGCAAACCATCCCAGCGCATGCTGCAGGTCACAGACTGATGAAACCAACAGGACCACATCATCCACAAAAAGCAGAGATGCGATCCTGATGCCACCAAACCGGACACCCTCCGCCCCTTGGCGCTGCCTAGAAATTCTGTCCATAAAAGTTGTGAACAGAACCAGTGACAAAAGGCAGCCCTGTTGGAGTCCCTCATGCACCGGGAACAAGTCCGACTTACTGCCGGCAATGCAAACCAAACTCCTGCTCCAGTCATACAGGGTCCAAAAGGCCCACAGCAGTGGGTCCCGAACCCCATACTCCTGAAGCACCCCCAAAGGGCATCTCAAGGGACACGGTCTTATGCCTTCTCCAGGTCCACAAAAAACATGTAGACCAGTTGGGCAAACTCCCAGTACCCTTGCAAGGGTAAAGAGCTGCTCCAGTGTTCCACGACCAGGATGAAAACTGCATAGTTCCTCCTGAATCCGAGGTTCAACTATCGGCCGGACTGTCCTCTCCAGCACCCCAGCATAGGCTTTCCTGGGGAGGCTGAGAAGTGCGATCCCCCTGTAGTTGGAACACATTCTCCAGTCCCCCTTTTTAAAAAGGGGGACAAAACAATGATTTTGATCTTATTAAAAGTAAATGAAGTTGATTCTATTAAAAGTAATAATAAATGTATGAATGATCATACTTACAGTAAACAAGTCAATATGGGAAGGAAATTGAGACTGATCTTACTGAAAGGTAGTTATTGCCAAATATAATTTTCTGCAAAGTCATTCTGTATCGTGTATTGTTCTTGTGTTGTGCAAAGCTGTGCACCTGCATCATTTTTTATCTTATGTTCTGCTGGTCTGGCCAAAGTCATTTTGAATCATGTATTCTGCATTATGAACACAGTGTGTTGTGAATTCTGCGTTCAGCATCACATCATTATGTGTGGTGTTAGTTCTGCACCTGCAGCCTGCATCAATCTTTATCTTATGCTGATTTGACTCCAGTCATTTTGAATCATGTATTGTACACACTGAATAGTGTGTTGTTCAAGATTTATCACTTCTAATCACGTTTTAACTTTTCCTGAATTGTGCATTCATGTATTGGAATGTTTGGTCAATAAAAAATATGAGAAGCGTGAGATGTACTGACCAATAGAAAATGTTAATGAGGTTTGGTGAGATGTTAGCCAGTGAGATTACTGAGCATAAACTGTGTTATTATGAAACTGTATAAAATGAGAAACCCTATGACTGAGTGGGGATCACTCTGCACACTGACTTGGCTTTTGTTATTGATTTAATAAATATTTACCAGCTTAAGGTCAGTCCGTATCATGAAATACCGTGACTGAGGTCTTGAAAATACTGACCGAGGCCTCTGGACCGAGGTCAGTATTCAAGGCCGAGGTCACGGTATTTCACGATACAGACCAACCTTAAGCTGGTAAATAATATATTAATTTTTTTCTTTACCAAATTCTAACAGAAAAAGAGAGCGCCCGAAAGGGAAAACAAAGCCAAGGCGAGCCGGCATTTTGAATCCTCATTCACGGCTGTAATGCAGATGGCTTCCTCCTCGGTATACAAGTGCACTTCCATGGCAGGAAAAAAACCTACATTTTGCCACCTATGTAGTCCCCTATTTATACAAAATTAAGTAATTCAGGATTCAGCCATGTTTTTGCTTGGCGTTAGCAACAGTTACAGGTTTTCAGCTTTCTCCTGAAATGTTTTCCTTTATTTCGTCTTCATCAGGGTAGTAAAACTCGCTTTCATATCAGATCAGATCATAATTACTTTATTAATCCCCAGAGGGAAATTCAAATTTGCATCCAAGCTCCTGAATCAAGGAAGAAGTAAACATGTCTAAAAATAGAAGATAAAATAGTCTTTAAAAAAGAATAAATAAAAATAAAATAAATTTAAATAAGTTCAATAACTTAAATAAAAGCAAAATGAAGTGATTTTATATATAATGATTCCTATATACATATATTGCACCTGAGTTAAGGATACATGGTAAGAAGTGTACCACAGTTATACAGTGGCATTGTTTTGCTGTGAACACTGTCGTTATGGCTATCCATGCTGTAAAATTAATGCTATTATACTGAGAAATGCGAAAATAAATGTTGACAAAAAATTGCTACTATGTTTTTTGTTGTTGTGAACGAGTGAGTCGCCAAAGGTCTGTAACCGGGGTCCGGATCGTAGGATTCCGGACTGCTCACAAGCCAATCAGAGTGCACGATTTGATGGAAACCGTACCGCGAAAAAAATAAAAGTCTATCTTTTCTGCAAACTCTGACTTTGGAGTATTTTTGCTTGAGAAAGTTTCCAGGAAACCTGCAGGTAAAATGTGATGAGTTACACCTGTGGTTGATTACTGACTGTCTTCTAATGTGGGGCTTATGTGTCTTTCAGTGGCCAGTAATGAGACACAGAGAGAGAGAGAGAGAGAGAGAGAGAGAGAGAGAGGAGCTACCCAGCACCATGTTTGTGTGAGAAGTAAATCACTGAAAAGTGAAAGTGTCAAAAAATAAAAATGCACCTTGGATCATCAAGCCTGTCTCCCAGTTCCTCATTCCCAACTCACAAGAACTGTTACAGACTGTGACTTTATTCAAGAAACTTGAGCTTCTTTGGCAGAAGTATAATTTTGGAGAAGTCAGTGAGGAAATGATGTTCGGTTTTCCCAATAATACTGATGCATCAGTGGGGTTATCCATTCTCAAAGGAATGTTTAAATAACAAATAATCTGCTATCTGTCAAAAAGATGCTTAAAGTGTATCGATAATCATTTTGCAATACTGATCAGTCTCAATTCGTTGTCATCAATATGTATGCCACTAACAATAAAAATAAGAGGAATGCTTTATTTTCAGAGATCAAGGTCAAAATGAATCAAATAACATCAAAATGTCCTTCAGCATAAGTAATATCCAGTTCAGGATAAATCTCTGGAATGATCAACCATGTGTTTTATGGAATGTATGTTTAAGGGGCCTTTCTGTGTGGAGTTTGCATGTTCTTTCTGTGCCTGTGTGGGTTTCCTCCGGGTGCTCCGGTTTCCTCCCACAGTCCAAAGACCATGCAGATTGGGTCAACTGTCTACTCAAAGTTGCCCATAAGTGTGAATGTGAGTGTGAATGACTGCCTCTCTCTCTGTGTTAGTCCTGCGATAGACTGCCAACGTGTCCAGGGTGAACCCTGTCTCTCGCCCAAAATTAGCTGTGAACAGCTCCAGCTCCCCGGGGACCCGCAATGGATTAGTGACATAGAAAATGAATGAATGATTGAACTTTAATTCTATAATTGACAGAACAAGTAAAATTCTTAATATGCGGTTATTGAGAGAGCTAACTTTAAGGGTCTTATTGTCTGAAGCTAAAGGAATATCTCAGACAGTAAACGGATACTTGTGCCTTGAAATGATTCCAAACACAACAGGAACTGGTTAAATTTCTCTTTTATTTTATGTGGAGGGTGACACGGTGGTGTAGTGGTTAGCGCTGTCGCCTCACAGCAAGGAGGTCCGGGTTCGAGCGCCGTGGCCGGCAAGGGCCTTTCTGTGTGGAGTTTGCATGTTCTCCCTGTGTCCATGTGGGTTTCCTCTGGGTACTCCGGTTTCCCCCACAGTCCAAAGGCATGCAGGTTAGGTTAACTGGCGACTCTAAATGGACCGTGAATGTGAGTGTGAATGGTTGTCTGTGTCTATGTGTCAGCCCTGTGATGACCTGGCGACTTGTCCAGGGTGTACCCCGCCTTTCGCCCGTAGTCAGCTGGGATAGGCTCCAGCTTGCCTGCGACCCTGTGGGACAGGATAAAGCGGCTAGAGATAATGAGATAATTTGAAAATTTTATTATTTTAAATACCACCTTTGAAGTAAAATGGCTAATTAATTTGATCAAAGGAGAAGAGCATCTGGAATATCTCATCTCATCTCATTATCTCTAGCTGCTTTATCCTTCTACAGGGTCGCAGGCAAGCTGGAGCCTATCCCAGCTGACTATGGGCGAAAGGCGGGGTACACCCTGGACAAGTCGCCAGGTCATCACAGGGCTGACACATAGACACAGACAACCATTCACACTCACATTCACACCTACGGTCAATTTAGAGTCACCAGTTAACCTAACCTGCATGTCTTTGGACTGTGGGGGAAACCAGAGCACCCGGAGGAAACCCACGCGGACACGGGGAGAACATGCAAACTCCGCACAGAAAGGCCCTTGCCGGCCACAGGGCTCGAACCCGGACCTCCTTGCTGTGAGGCGACAGCGCTAACCACTACACCACCGTGCCGCCCCCCATCTGGAATATATTCCCAAAATATCTTCAGAATTTAATGGATGAATTAGACTTTTTCTCTTTAATGCAATCATTGCATTAAACAACAACAGGTACAACTGTATAACTTCTACAAGTAACTTCTTTGAGCATAATTTTTTTTTAAATCCATTGCATAGGGACTTCTTGATTAGAAACAAGATGCTTGTTCAATATTAAAGCAAAACAATATCCTTTAAAAATTTGATAATGAATTTCTTTTCATGGGGCAACACGGTGGTGTAGTGGTTAGCACTGTCTCCTCACAGCAAGAAGGTTCGAGCCTAGCAGCCAGCAAGGGCCTTTCTGTGTGGAGTTTGCATGTTCTCTCTGTGCCTGTGTGGGTTTCCTCCGGGTGCTCCAGTTTCCTCCCACAGTCCAAAGACATGCAGATTGGGTCAACTGTCTACTCAAAGTTGCCCATAAGTGTGAATGTGAGTGTGAATGACTGCCTCTCTCTCTGTGTTAGTCCTGCGATAGACTGCTGACCTGTCCAGGGTGAACCCTGTCTCTCGCCCAAAATTAGCTGCGATTGGCTCTGGCTTGCCTGCGACCCTGTACAGGGTAAGTGGCTACAGGTAATGGATGGATAGATGGATGGATGGATGGCTCCAGCTCCCCAGGGACCCGCAATGGATAAGTGACATAGAAAATTAATGAATGAATGATTGATTGAACTTTAATTCTATAATTGACAGAACAAGTAAAATTCTTAATATGTGGTTATTGAGAGAGCTAACTTTAAGGGTCTTATTGTCTGAAGCTAAAGGAATATCTCAGACAGTAAACGGATACTTGTGCCTTGAAATGATTCCAAACACAACAGGAACTGGTTAAATTTCTCTTTTATTTTATGTGGAGGGTGGCACGGTGGTGTAGTGGTTAGCGCCATCGCCTCACAGCAAGGAGGTCCGGGTTCAAGCCCCGTGGCCAGCAAGGGCCTTTCTGTGCGGAGTTTGCATGTTCTCCCTGTGTCCATGTGGGTTTCCTCTGGGTACTCCGGTCTCCCCCACAGTCCAAAGACATGCAGGTTAGGTTAACTGGCGACTCTAAATGGACTGTGAGTGTGAATGGTTGTCTGTGTCTATGTGTCAGCCCTGTGATGACCTGGCGATTTGTCCAGGGTGTACCCTGCCTTTCGCCCGTAGTCAGCTGGGATAGGCTCCAGCTTGCCTGTGACCCTGTGGGACAGGATAAAGCGGCTAGAGATAATGAGATGAGATAATTTGAAAATTTTATTATTTTAAATACCACATTTGAAGTAAAATGGCTAATTAATTTGATCAAAGAAGAAGAGCATCTGGAATATCTCATCTCATCTCATTATCTCTAGCCGCTTTATCCTTCTACAGGGTCGCAGGCAAGCTGGAGCCTATCCCAGCTGACTATGGGCGAAAGGCGGGGTACACCCTGGACAAGTCGCCAGGTCATCACAGGGCTGACACATAGACACAGACAACCAGTCACACTCACATTCACACCTACAGTCAATTTAGAGTCACCAGTTAACCTAACCTGCATGTCTTTGGACTGTGGGGGAAACCGGAGCACCCGGAGGAAACCCACGCGGACACGGGGAGAACATGCAAACTCCGCACAGAAAGTCCCTTGCTGGCCACAGGGCTCGAACCCGGACCTCCTTGCTGTGAGGCGACAGCGCTAACCACTACACCACCGTGCCACCCCCCATCTGGAATATATTCCCAAAATATCTTCAGAATTTAATGGGTGAATTAGACTTTTTCTCTTTAATGCAATCATCGCATTAAACAACAACAGGTACAACTGTATAACTTCTCCAAGTAACTTCTTTGAGCATAATTTTTTTTTAAATCCATTGCATAGGGACTTTTTGATTAGAAACAAGATGCTTGTTCAATATTAAAGCAAAACAATATCCTTTAAAAATTTGATAATGAATTTCTTTTCATGGGGCAGCACGGTGGTGTAGTGGTTAGCACTGTTGCCTCACAGCAAGAAGGTTCGAGCCCAGCAGCCAGCAAGGGCCTTTCTGTGTGGAGTTTGCATGTTCTCTCTGTACCTGTGTGGGTTTCCTCCGGGTGCTCCGGTTTCCTCCCACAGTCCATAGACATGCAGATTGGGTCAACTGTCTACTCAAAGTTGCCCATAAGTGTGAATGTGAGTGTGAATGACTGCCTCTCTCTCTGTGTTAGTCCTGCGATAGACTGCCGACCTGTCCAGGGTGAACCCTGTCTCTCGCCCAAAATTAGCTGTGATTGGCTCTGGCTTGCCTGCGACCCTGTACAGGGTAAGTGGCTACAGATAATGGATGGATAGATGGATGGATGGATGGATGGATGGATGGATGGCTCCAGCTCCCCAGGGACCCGCAATGGGTAAGTGACATAGAAAATTAATGAATGAATGATTGATTGAACTTTAATTCTATAATTGACAGAACAAGTAAAATTCTTAATATGTGGTTATTAAGAGAGCTAACTTTAAGGGTTTTATTGTCTGAAGCTAAAGGAATATCTCAGACAGTAAAGTGATACTTGTGCCTTGAAATCTATCCAAACACAACAGGAACTGGTTAAATTTCTCTTTCATTTCATGTGGAAAAAAAAATCATCGTTTGAAAATTTTTTTATTTTAAATACCACATTTGAAGTAAAATGGCTAATTAATTTGATCAAAGAAGAAGAGAATCTGGAACATATTCCCAAAATATCTTTGTAATTTAATGGGTGAATTAGACTTTTTCTCTTTAATGGTGTGGCAGCGGGGGCATGGCCAAGCAGCAGTCTGTGAATGGAGGGCGGGGTCGGGGAAGGTAAGTGGCTAGGTCATTACACCTGATGTTAATTTGTGTGTGTGTGTGTGTGTGTTGCAGGGATGGAGTATAAAGGGAGGGGGAGAGGTGAGAAGAGGCTCGCTCCCCAACCAGATGACTGATGGGTGTGTGCGTGTCTGTGTGACTGGGAGTTTCTTAAAAAGCTGAAAATAAAGAGTTTTGTGAAACTCAGTTCTGGCCGCCGTACTTCTGTGCTCCACCCACCCGCTCAACATACTACAGTGGTGCCAAAACCCGGGACGCACAGAAGGGAACCGCTCCATGGAGTCCTCCCCATTCAAGGAGCTCATCCTTGCCTTCGCTACCGCCCAGCAGAACCAGCATCAAGAGCTGATCACCCTCCGGAAGGAGCAGCAGCAGCGCTTCGAAGCTTTGATGCTGGCTCAGCGGGAAGATCGCCAGGCGTTCCGGCACCGGCTCACGTCAGCAGGGCCGCCGGCCGCCACTGCCACCACCCTCATGAAGATGGGACCGCAGGACGATCCGGAAGCATTCCTCGCTCTCTTTGGGCAAACAGCTGAGGCATGGGGGTGGCCGCTGGCGCAGCGGGCCGCACGCCTTCTCCTGCTCCTAACTGGCGAGGTGCAGCTCGCAGCGCAGCAGCTCCCTGCTGACAGCCGGCTGGTCTTTGCCGACCTGAGGAAAACCATCCTGCAGCAGCTCGGCCGCTCCCTGGAGCAACACCATCAGCGCTTCCGGATGCTGACACTGGAGGAGGTCAGCCGGCCGTTTGCATTCGGCCAGCAACTCCGGGATGCCTGCCGGCGGTGGCTGAGGGCGGAAGACTGCGACGCCGAGGAGATCATCGATCTGGTGGCACTGGAGCAGTTTATCTCTCAACTTCTGGAAGGAATGGCGGAATGGGTCCAGTGTCACCACCCGGTGTCACTGGAACGAGCCATCGAGCTGGCGGAGGACCATCTGGAGGCGGCGCTGATGGCAGGCAGACGAGGCACCTCCCCTCGCTTCTCTTCCCCCTCTCTCTCTCCCTCTCTCTCTCCTGTCTCTTGTCCCCCTCCCTACCCCGTTCCCCTGCCACGAAGGCGGCTGGCTCCTCCCCAGCCGGCCCGTCGCACCCGTGGTGTCCTCCTATCTCCCTCTTCTGTGTCTGTGTTGTCTCCCCCTCAGGTGAGTGACACCCATAACACCAGTGCAGAGGGAAAGCCTGGGCCGGTGTGCTGGCATGGCGGGTAATTGGAGTGTCTCCCGAATCAGAGCCCTGCAAGGGAGGTGGGGGCTGTCATCTGGACCCCCGACGTACCAGAAACCGCCCCCGATCGGGCCGGAGTGTATTGCGTACCGGTGAGTATTCAAGGGGATACATATCATGCTTTGGTGGATTCTGGTTGCAATCAGACCTCAATTCACAAACGCCTGGTGCAAGGCGAGGCATTGGGGGGAGCACAAGTGGTGAAAGTGTTGGGTGTGCATGGGGATGTTCACCATTACCTTCTAGTGTCTGTCCATATTCTATTCCGGGGCCAAACGCATAAAATGGAGGCGGCGGTTAATCCTCGTCTTACCCACTCGTTGATCTTGGGTACTGATTGGCTGGGATTTAAAGAATTAATGGAATATTTAACACGCAGTGGGTCCTGTCCTAGTAGGTCACGGGAAGATCCTGGTGTGGCATTGGCTGGAGAAGCTGTCACAGAGCCATCACACCGCGTCGGAGTGAGGAGCACTCCGCTCCTCCTCCCTCTCTCGGGGATTCCCTTGGGGATTTCCCGTTAGAGCAGTCGCGAGACGAGACTATGCGGCATGCGTTTGACCAAGTGAGAGTAATCGATGGTCAAACTCTTCAGCCGAGCGCAGCGCCAACCTTCCCCTATTTTGCTATTATGAAAGATAGATTGTACCGAGTGACTCAGGACACTCAAACCAAGGAACGAGTAACCCAGTTGTTAATCCCAAAGAGTCGTAGGGAACTCGCATTCCATGCGGCTCACTTTAATCCCATGGCTGGACACTTGGGGCAAGACAAAACACTAGCCCGAATAATGGCCCGGTTCTATTGGCCTGGGATTCGCAGGGATGTCCGTCAGTGGTGTGCGGCGTGCCGTGAATGCCAATTAGTAAATCCTGCGGCCACTCCAAAAGCGCCATTGCGCCCTCTTCCTCTAATCGAGACCCTGTTTGAGCGAATTGGGATGGATCTTGTCGGGCCATTAGATCGGTCAGCACGGGGATATCACTTTATTTTAGTTCTGGTGGACTATTTAACGTGATATCTGGAGGCAGTGCCTCTCCGCAATATCTCAGCACGCAGTATTGTGGAAGCACTATTCCGCGTTATCTCCCGGGTTGGGATTCCGAAAGAAATCCTGACAGATCAAGGCATCTCGTTTATGTCACGCACACTGCGTGAGCTGTATGGGTTACTGGGGATTAAGCCCATCCGCACCAGTGTATATCACCCACAAATGGATGGATTAGTAGAGCGATTCAACCAGACATTCAAAAACATAATCCGGAAATTCGTTAGTGAAGATGCGCGTAATTGGGATAAGTGGCTCGAACCCCTGTTGTTTGCAGTACGAGAGGTCCCGCAAGCCTCCACAGGGTTTTCTCCCTTCGAATTATTATATGGGCATAAGCCGCGTGGCATTCTGGATGTGCTGCGGGAAAATTGGGAGGAAGGACCTTCACTGAGTAAAAATGAAATCCAGTACGTTCTTGACCTGCGCGCAAAACTCCACACTCTCACACAATTAACACAGGAGAATTTATGGCAGGCACAAGAACGTCAAAGCCGGCTGTACGACAGGGGCACGCGCCTTAGAGAATTCACGCCGGGAGAAAAAGTACTTGTATTATTGCCCATGTCGAGTTCTAAATTAGTCGCCAAGTGGCAAGGGCCCTTCGAGGTCACACGGCGAGTCGGGGACGTCGACTATGAGGTAAAGCGAACGGATGGGGCGGGGCACTGCAAGTATACCACCTCAACCTTTTAAAATGCTGGAATGAGGGGGTCCCCGTGGCGTTGGCGTCGGTCATCCCAGAGAAGGCGGAGCTGGGGCCGGAGGTAAAAAAGATAACATCGCGGACTACTCCGGTCCCTTGTGGAGACCACCTCTCGCCGACCCAACTCATGGAGGTAGCCAGGTTGCAGAAGGAATTTTCCGACGTGTTTTTGCCCCTTCCGGGTCGTACCCACCTCATAGAACACCACATTGAAACGCCCCTGGGGGTGGTAGTGCGTAGCCGCCCTTACCGCTTGCCCGAACACAAGAAAAAGGTGGTTCAGGATGAACTCAAGGCCATGCTCGAAATGGGCATAATCGAGGAGTCCCACAGTGACTGGAGCAGCCCAGTGGTCCTGGTTCCCAAGACTGATGGGTCGGTCCGGTTCTGTGTGGACTATAGAAAGGTCAACGCGGTGTCTAAATTTGACGCATACCCAATGCCTCGCATTGATGAGTTGCTTGATCGGTTAGGCACTGCTTGCTTTTATTCGACACTGGATCTAACCAAGGGATATTGGCAGATCCCCTTGACTCCTCTATCCCGAGAGAAAACGGCCTTTTCCACACCGTTTGGTTTACACCAATTCGTCACGCTCCCCTTTGGGTTGTTTGGGGCGCCCGCTATGTTCCAGTGGCTTATGGACAGGGTCCTCCGCCCTCATGCTGCCTACACAGCCGCCTATCTAGACGACATAATAATCTATAGTCATGATTGGCCGCGGCACTTGGAACACCTGAGGGCTGTTCTAAAGTCGCTGAGGCGAGCGGGCCTCACAGCTAACCCAAAAAAGTGTGCGATTGGGCAGGTGGAAGTACGGTATCTGGGGTTCCACTTGGGTCATGGGCAGGTGCGTCCCCAAATTAACAAGACTGCAGTGATTGCGGCCTGCCCGAGGCCCAAGACCAAAAAGGAGGTGAAGCGGTTCTTGGGGCTGGCTGGCTATTATCGTAGGTTTATATCTAACTATTTGGACGTCACCAGCCCGCTAACTGACCTCACTAAAAAGGGGGCTCCAGATCCGGTCCAGTGGACGGAGCAGTGCCAGCAGGCCTTCTCGGAGGTAAAAGCTGCACTGTGTGGGGGGCCACTTTTACACTCCCCTGACTTCTCTCTCCCCTTTATTTTACAGACTGATGCATCGGACAGGGGGCTGGGGGCCGTTTTGTCCCAGGAGGTGGAGGGTGAGGAGCGCCCGGTGCTGTACATCAGCCGGAAGCTGTCGATGCGCGAGAGCAAGTACAGCACAATTGAAAAGGAGTGTCTCGCCATCAAGTGGGCGGTCCTCGCCCTCCGATACTACCTGCTGGGGCGCCCTTTCACTCTCTGTTCGGACCACGCGCCCCTCCAGTGGCTCCACCGCATGAAGGATGCCAATGCGCGGATCACCCGTTGGTATCTCGAGCTCCAGCCATTTAAGTTCGAGGTGATCCACAGGCCGGGGACGCAGATGGTGGTGGCGGACTTCCTGTCCCATCGGGGGGGGGGGGGGGGAGTCAGCTTCAGGCCGGACGGCTCCCTGGCCTGAGTCGGGCGGTGGGGGTATGTGGCAGTGGGGGCGTGGCCAAGCAGCAGTCTGTGAATGGAGGGCGGGGTCGGGGAAGGTAAGTGGCTAGGTCATTACACCTGATGTTAATTTGTGTGTGTGTGTGTGTGTGTGTGTGTGTGTGTGTGTGTTGCAGGGATGGAGTATAAAGGGAGGGGGAGAGGAGAGAAGAGGCTTGCTCCCCAACTAGACGACTGATGGGTGTGTGTGTGTCTGTGTGACTGGGAGTTTGTTAAAAAGCTGAAATGCTGCAAATAAAGAGTTTTGTGAAACTCAGTTCTGGCCACCATACTTCTGTGCTCCACCCACCCGCTCAACATACTACACATGGCATTAAACTACTACAGGTACAACTGTATAACTTCTACAAGTAACTTCTTTGAGCATAAAATTAAAAAAAAAAATCCCTTACATCAGGTTTTTTTGATTAGAAACAAGACGCTTGTTCAATATTAAAGCAAAACAATATCCTTTAAAAATTTGAGAATTAATTTATTTTCATTAAACAGCTTTTAAGAACAGAAGGTTACTTACTGACATACAGGTCATTTCTTGTTAAATTTGGTTTACCAGTCCCACCCAAAGAGTGCTGGGGTTTTGATGCTCTACCTGGGAAAACTTTACAGCTCCTCAGAAACTGCATAAATGTTGGGTTTAACCACAACATGAACTTCTGAAAAATGAAATATGTTCATGGGAAGTAAACATCACAATTGAAAAATGTACAAACAGATACAAACAGGAAAACTTTGGGTAATGTAACGTGGTTGATGTAAATCTTTTTAATCATAAAATTCTGTAATATGAAGAAAATACACAAGCTGTGGCTAATATTATATTAGTAATCCAGTGGAAGAAGTTACAGTGATGCTTGAAAGTTTGTGAATCCTATAGAATTTTCTATGTTTCTGCATAAATATGACCTAAAACAACATCAGATTTTCACACAAGTCTTAAAAGTAGATAAAAATAACCCAGTTAAACAAATGAGACAAAAATATTATACTTGGTCATTTATTTATTGAGGAAAATGATCCAATATTAAACATCTGTGAGTGGCAAAAGTATGTGAATCTCTAGGATTGGCAGTTAATTTGAAGGTGAAATTAGAGTCAGGTGTTTTCAATCAATGGGATGACAATCAGGTGTGAGTGGGCACCCTATTTTATTTAAAGAACAGGGATCTATCAAAGTCTGATCTTCACAACACATGTTTGTGGAAGTGTATCATGGCACGAACAAAGGAGATTTCAGAGGACCTCAGAAAAAGCGTTGTTGATGCTCATCAGGCTGGAAAAGGTTACAAAACCATCTCTAAAGAGTTTGGACTCCACCAAACTCTTTAGAGAATAACTGATTAATTTCCTTTTTCCAAGTTTACAGAAGCAACAAAACTACAATACAGAACACCTCATTTTTTTTTCCCAAACAGACATTTCACGGGATATACAGTGGTGCTTGAAAGTTTGTGAACCCTTTAGAATTTTCTATATTTCTGCATAAATATGACCTAAAACATCATCAGATTTTCACACAAGTCCTAAAAGTAGATAAAGAGAACCCAGTTAAACAAATGAGACAAAAATATTGTACTTGGTCATTTATTTATTGAGGAAAATGATCCAATATTACATATCTGTGAATGGCAAAAGTATGTGAACCTCTAGGATTAGCAGTTAATTTGAAGGTGAAATTAGAGTCAGATGTTTTCAATCAGTGGGATGATAATGGTGAGTGGGCACCCTGTTTTATTTAAAGAACAGGGATCTATCAAAGTCTGATCTTCACAACACATGGTTGTGGAAGTGTATTATGGCATGAACAAAGGAGATTTCTGAGGACCTCAGAAAAAGTGTTGTTGATGCTCATCAGGCAGGAAAAGGTTACAAAACCATCTCTAAAGAGTTTGGACTCCACCAATCCACAGTCAGACAGATTGTGTACAACTGGAGGAAATCCAAGACCATTGTTACCCTCCCCAGGAGTGGTTGACCAACAAAGATCACTCCAAGAGCAAGGTGTGTAATAGTCGGCGAAGTCACAAAGGACCCCAGGGTAACTTCTAAGCAACTGAAGGCCTCTCTCACATTGGCTAATGTTAATGTTCATGACTCCACCATCAGAAGAACACTGAACAACAACGGTGTGCATGGCAGGGTTGCAAGGAGAAAGCCACTGCTCTCCAAAAAGAACACTGCTGCTCATCTGCAGTTTGCTAAAGATCACATGGACAAGCCAGAAGGCTATTGTAAAAATGTTTTATGGACAGATGAGACCAAAATAGAACTTTGTGGTTTAAATGAGAAGCATTATGTTTGGAGAAAGGAAAACACTGCATTCCAGCATAAGAACCTTATCCTATCTGTGAAACATGGTGGTGGTAGTATCATGGTTTGGGCCTGTTTTGCTGCATCTGGACCAGGAAAACTTGCCATCATTGATGGAACAATGAATTCTGAATTATACCAGCGAATTCTAAAGGAAAATGTCAGGACATCTGTCCATGAACTGAATCTCAAAAAAAGGTGGGTCATGCAGCAAGACAACGACCCTAAGCACACAAGTCATTCTACCAAAGAATGGTTAAAGAAGAATAAAGTGAATGTTTTGGAATGGCCAAGTCAAAGTCCTGACCTTAATCCAATCGAAATGTTGTGGAAGGACCTGAAGCGAGCAGTTCATGTGAGGAAACCCACCAACATCCCAGAGTTGAAGCTGTTCTCTATGGAGGAATGGGCTAAAATTCCTCAAAGCCCGTGTGCAGGACTGATCAACAGTTACCAGAAATGTTTAATTGCAGTTATTGCTGCACAAGGGGGTCACACCAGATACTGAAAGCAAAGGTTCACATACTTTTGCCACTCACATTTATGTAATATTGGATCATTTTCCTCAATAAATAAATGACCAAGTACAATATTTTTGTCTCATTTGTTTAACTGGGTTCTCTTTATCTACTTTTAGGACTTGTGTGAAAATCTGATGATGTTTTAGGTCATATTTATGCAGAAATATAGAAAATTCTAAAGGGTTCACAAACTTTCAAGCACCACTGTATGTCCTGTAAAATATATGTTCGGAAAAAAATAAAGTGTTCTTTATTGTATTTTTGTTGCTTCTCTAAACTTGGAAAAATGAAATTAATCAGTTATTCTTTAATCGTATCGATGTGAATGTGTTGTGGATTGATCGCGAACATTTCATCAGAAGCAAAACTGGACAAACAATCCATGTACAGGATGGTGACGTTATTTTTTATTTTATGAAGACTGATGTGGAAAAAGACACTGCTTTCTCATTACAGTGGTGTTACTGTCTGTTGGGAATTTTCATCTTCATAAAAGAAAAAGGATGGACTTGAAATCTAATGTTGAATTATTTACAGTGGAGCTGATTGAATATGGGACTACAGTTAAACTCTAAAGAAGAGAAAAGCTCTAGAAACATGTCATATTTATTGTTAAACTCAATATTTGCTGGTTGTTTTCTCTGGTGTTTTTATTGTCTGTTATTCCGCTGCCATCTTCCCTTTTGTGTTTATTTTGATCCTGTACGGATTTACTGTTCTGGCACTGAATTAAACTATTATTGGATGGTACTGAGATTGTTTTTATTGGAGTTTTATTGAAGGGAACTGCAGAAAACTAGAAGTGATCTTTAAAATCTGTGAGCACATGTCAAACAGGCTCCAAACATGTCTTCATTATGGAATATTTTCCAACATCTGTGCGCGGGGGGTGGCACGGTGGTATAGTGGTTAGCGCTGTCGCCTCACAGCAAGAAGGTCCTGGGTTCGAGCCCTGGGGTTGGCGAGGGCCTTTCTGTGCGGAGTTTGCATGTTCTCCCCGTGTCCACGTGGGTTTCCTCCGGGTGCTCCGTTTTCCCCCACAGTCCAAAGACATGCAGGTTAGGTTAACTGGTGACTCTAAATTGACCGTAGGTGTGAGTGTGAATGGTTGTCTGTGTCTATGTGTCAGCCCTGTGATGACCTGGCGACTTGTCCAGGGTGTACCCCGCCTTTCGCCCGTAGTCAGCTGGGATAGGCTCCAGCTTGCCTGTGACCCTGTAGAAGGATAAAGCGGCTAGAGATGATGAGATGAGATGAGATGAGATGAGATCTGTGCGTGGGCTTCACCTTACCCACGTGTTTCCGGTTTTAACGTTCACCTTCATGAACAAACTGTCAAATTGTCCATCATCATTTCGGTGGTGTTTCACACTCGCTGTCTGAGGTCCTGCGCTTTCTGTTTCTCTTTCATCACAACTCTTCAGTAGGAATTCCCTCCAAGCTCCGGTGTGAATCTCACACACAGGGAAAGACGTGAAGACCAAATAAATAGTATGGAGAAGTAGTGCGGATAATGAGGTGTCACACTGCTTTGGAACGCTTTTTAGTGACGTAGTATGCTTTTCCTGACGCTGCCGGGATCTGGCCACGCCCATAGTGTCGTCATCAGTGGTGATGTTGAGAAAGTCACCTGAATAACCTCAAGTTCAGATAAAAAAAAATATTAATAATATTTAAGACAGTTAAGTTCATGAATAAAGAGGATAATCTGAGAAGATAAATATAAACATATACAGGCAGCACGGTGGTGTAGTGGTTAGCGCTATCGCCTCACAGCAAGAAGGTCCGGGTTCGAGCCCCGGGGCCGGCGAGGGCCTTTCTGTGTGGAGTTTGCATGTTCTCCCCGTGTCCGTATGGGTTTCCTCCGGGTGCTCTGGTTTCCCCCACAGTCCAAAGACATGCAGGTTAGGTTAACTGGTGACTCTAAATTGACCGTAGGTGTGAATGTGAGTGTGAATGGTTGTCTGTGTCTATGTGTCAGCCCTGTGATGACCTGGCAACTTGTCCAGGGTGTACCCCGCCTTTCGCCCATAGTCAGCTGGGATAGGCTCCAGCTTGCCTGCGACCCTGTAGAACAGGATAAAGCGGCTAGAGATAATGAGATGAGATGAGATCAGAAAGTGAAATTTCAACTCGTGTAACTTTCATTACATTGTGTATCTCACTTGTTGCCTATAAATCCTGAGTATTAACAGTGCACAAGATGGTGATAGTAAAGTGTAGAGCACTTCACAGTCTTATTAGGAGGAACAGTGTGCTGTACAGGAAAGTAGAATGTGTATACTGGGAATACAGTGTCTCTAGGTTTGGTGCACCTTTGTGTCATTTGGACTCTGTGCAGTGTGAGCTCTGGCTTCAGCTGCCGATGGATCAATCTTAAATTCAACCAGCACCATGGGACATGTTTAGCACTGCTTAGAGAAATGGTGAGGTCTATCTATCTATCTATCTATCTATCTATCTATCTATCTATCTATCTATCTATCTATCTATCTATCTATCTATCAGTGTAACAAAATGTGAAAATGTACCATTGGGATCCTCTTGTCTTTGTTCCAACAGGGAGAGGAAATCAGCATCAACTCCTCCATCCCGGATAACTGGCATCACTGGTTCTTTAACCAAAGCTATTCTCAGGTTAATATATTAATGATGGTGTTCACATACAGAAATCGTTGTTCTGATCCTGTAATCCTGTGTGTACTCTTCCTTCATCTTCATCTCCATCCTTCTTCCTCAGCCAGAGAAACAGATCTGGTTCATTGTTCAGACTCTGGACGAGGTCTCTCGTTTACAGGAAGACTCTGTCTCCTGGAACAAGGACAAGCTGGACACTTTCTTACATATGCTGGATCTGCAGGCCAACGGACTATGCTCATGTGTGAGTGCTCCTTTTCTCAATGCTTTCTCTGTGATCCAAGCATAATGTACTCTTACTATATCTCTGAATGTGTTTGTTTCTTTTAATGCAGCTTGAGCACAAAATGAAAAAGAACAAAGATTGCCCTTGTACTTAAAACGACTAAGAGATCTCACTGAGAATGACAAGGTCAGCAATTATCTCATTGTGGCAGCGGGGGCGTGGTCAAGCGCTGGTCTGTGACCGGAGGGCGGAGTCAGGGAAGGTAAGTGGCAGAATCACTACACCTGATGTCAATTAACCTGTGTTTGTGTGTCTTCCCAGTGACCGCGCCCTATATAAAGAGCGAGAGAGCAGAGGAAGGGAGCTCTCTCCCCAGTCAGACGACTTGAGTGTGTTTTGCGTCTGAAAAGAGCAAAATAAAGAAGGTTATTGAACTTGATTCTGGCCTGCCGTCTTTCTGTGCTCCTTCCCGTCCTACGAATGGCTACACTCATCTTCCCTCATTCACACACACTGTGACAGAGGCAGAAAGATGTTTAATGTAAAGGTGTCTTGATGTTGCTGACATGCTAAAATATTGGGATTTAACTTTACAGCAGGAGAAGAACGAGGCTTGGGAGTGGATCAGAAAAGAGCTGCTTCAACTCTTCGGGCTGTTGGAGTTTTTCCCTGCTGTCTCTGTGAATCGAACTGCAAACAATAATCAATAATCAGTTGAGGTCTTACAGTGGAGACCAGAAGATTGTGATGTCAACTCCCAGAACTGCCACAGAGACTTATTTTTTATTGCTGTCCAAGAAATGTGTGTTGGTCACATTTTTCAACATTTAATATGAAGTTTACGTTTTCCATTTATTGAATTATTTATTGAATTGATTTTATATTTATTTAAATTCGTATTTGTTTTTGTGATTATATTCTTGTAGTTATTTCTTACATTTGTAAAACTGGGCTGCTGCAATTGGACTGTTATTCTCAGAGCTATGAATATTTTTTCTCTTTTGTTTAAAAAGCCTTTTGTGTGTGTTGTCATCGTTCAGATAAGTAATTTTTTTTCCAGTTTATGCTACACGGTGGTATTGTGTTCAAGAAATGCTTGCATCATAATAAAAAGTGACTCATTCATTCATATGGATTGATTGCTTTGTTTACTTGCAGCCAGGTGATTTTTTGTTCCTAATATAAATTATATTACTGCATGTCCTTTTCATTTGTTTTAAAAGCAGTTTTGAAATGTAGAGCATTATTCTCACTGGCCACTTTAATCGGAACTTGTCCTTGATTCTAAGATTCCTGTTCTTCACTGGCAGGAGTGGAACCCAATGTGGCCTTCTGCTGTTGCATGTTGAGATGCTTTTCTGCTCACCATGGTTGTAAAGAGTTACTATGAGTTGCTATATCCTTCCTGGCAGCTCGAACCAATCTGGCCATTTTTCTCTGACCTCTCTTAACAAGGCGCTTCCACCCACAGAACTGTTGCTCACTGAATGTTTTTTGTTTTTTGCACCATTCTGTGTAAACTCTAGAGACCATTGTGTGTGAAAACCCCAGGAGATAAGCAGTTTCTGAAATACTCAAACCAGTCCATCTGGCACCAACACCCATGCCACAGTGAGAGTCACAGAGATCACAATTTTTCCCATTCTGATGTTTGAAGTGAACATTAACTGAAGCTCTTGATTTGTATCTGCATGATTTGATGCATTGTGCTGCTCTCCAGGGATCGGCTGATTAGAGAACTGCATAAAACAGCAGGTGGATGGGTGTACCTAATAAAGTGGCCAGTGAGTATATATTAGTATAAATGAGGGCAAAAGTGAAACCCACTTTTTATTTACCAGAATTGACCACAGGATGGCACTCCTTTTAATGTCATTATTTGAATGAACTGAAAAACTGAGGCATGGCTGCAGGGCAGAACAGTGGAACCAAACACTCATGTAGAGTATCTGCTTCAAGTCTTGTATCTTAAATATGCAAATGTTTACATACAGGAGATGTTACTATAAGAGAGAGTAACAGTAACATCTCCCATAAATGTTTCCATATTTGATACCTGCAACACACTAAAAAAAAAAAGTTGGGACAGAGGCAAAATAATACTGAACAGTTTACAGGATATTCAAGTAAAACCATTTTGGAATATTCCACAATAAGCAGGTTAATTGGTAACATGATTGAGTATAAAAGGAGCAGCACCAAATGCTCAGTCTTTGCAAGCAAAGATGTGGCTCACTCCTTTGTGCCAGAATTCGTGAGAGACTCGTTAGTCAATTCAAAAGAACATTTCTCAATGCAAGATTTTAGGTCTTTCAAAATTTACAGTACATAATATTGTGAAAAGATTCAGGGAATTCGAAAACATCACAGTGGATAAAGGGCAAGATCAGAAACCACTGTTGAATGTGCGTGACCATCGCACCCTCTGGCAGCACTGCCTGAGAAACCATCATGCTAATGTGACAAATATGGGCTTGGGAGTTCTTCAGAAAACTGTTTTGACTTAACACAGTCCACCGCTGCATTCAGAAATGCAACCTGAAATTGTATTACACAAGGAGCAAGCCATTCTATGCAGAAATGCTGCCAATTTCTCTGGGCCTGAACTCATCTCAGATGGACCAAAAGACAGTGGAAACATGTGCTGTGGTCAGATGAGTCCACATTTCAGCTTGTTTTCGGGAAACCTGGATGTTGAGTTCTCAGTATTGAAGGTGAACACGACCATCCAGTTTCTTATCAGAGCAAGGTGCAAAAGCCAGCATCTGTGATGGTATGGGGGTGCATCAGTGCCCACAGCATGGGTGAGTTGTGTGTGTGTGAAGATACCATTAATATATTGGGATTTTAGAGAGACATGTTCATCAAGGCAGCGACACGGTGGTGTAATGGTTAGCACTGTTGCCTCACAGCAAGGAGGTTCTGGGTTCAAGTCCAGTGGCCAATGGGGGCCTTTCTGTGTGGAGTTTGCATGTTCTCCCTGTGTCTGCGTGGGTTTCCTCCGGGTGCTCCAGTTTCCCCCACAGTCCAAAGACATGCAGGTTAGGCTAATTGGTGGCTCTAAATTGATCATGGGGTGAACATGAGTGTGATGGGTTGTTTGTCTCTATGTGTCAGCCCTGCGATGATCTGGCAACTTGTCCAGGGTGTACCCTGCTTCTCACCCATAGTCAGCTCCAGCTTGCCTACGACCCTGCACAGGATGTCATCCTTGACAGCTCTTTGTCATTCCAAACCCACATTAATAATGTTACCTGGTCGGCCTACTTCCATCTTCACAATATTAACTGCCTCCGTCTGTCCCTTACTTCCAATAGCGCTGCCATCTTGGTCCACACTTTAGTCACATCCCGCCTAGACTACTGTAACTCCCTCCTCTTCGGTCTCCCCTGCAAGTCCATCCATAAGCTCCAACTGGTCCAGAACTCAGCTGCTCATATTGTCTCTAGAACTCCATCCATCAATCATATCACTCCTGTTCTCCAACAACTCCACTGGCTTCCTGTCAAATTTCGCATAGACTTTAAAATCCTGCTCCACATTTTCAAGGCCATCCACAACCTCACCCCCCCATACCTCTCCGACCTTCTCCACATTAACACTCCCTCCCGGACACTCAGGTCAGCCTCCTCCATCAGCCTCACTGTGCCCTTTGCCCGTCTGTCCACCATGGGGTCCAGAGCCTTCAGCCACTCTGCCCCTCGCTTCTGGAACTCCCTCCCCCCTGACATCAGGAACATTAACTCATTATCCATCTTCAAAACCCATTTAAAAACCCAGCTTTTCAAACTTGCCTACTCACTATAACTTGTCATCCACTACTGCTGATTTCTGATTTTATTCTGATTTTATTGCATTTATATTGTTGTCTTTTTGCTCTTTTTACTGTCATTTATGTGTATTGTGAGGTGACCATGAGTGCCCTGAAAGGCACCTTAAATAAAATGTATTTGTAAACGTTACGTACGTGGGGGTGGAGCACAGAGGACGGCAGGACAGAGATCAGGGTTAAATATCAGCTTTATTGCCGCACTTTTCAGTCTGACAACTTAAACGATAGAGACACACACTGGAGTGTTCTCGTCCGGGGAAGCTCCCCTCCGCTCTCACTCTCCCTCCTTAAATAGGGCGTGGTCACTGGGAAGACACACACAAACACAGGTTAATTGCCGTCAGGTGTAGTGATTCTGCCACTTAAATTCCCTGACTCCACTCTCCTGTCACAGACCGGCGCTCGACCACGCCCCCACTGCCACATACCCCCACCACCCGACTCAGGCCGGGCGGCCGTCCGGCCTGCAGCCGACTCCCCCCCCCCCTTGACGGGAGAGGAAGTCCGCCACGACCATCTGCGCCCCCGGCCTGTGGACCACCTTGAAATTGAAGGGTTGGAGTGCCAGATACCAACGGGTGATCCACGCGTTGGCATCTTTCATGCGGTGGAGCCACTGGAGGGGCGCATGGTCCGAACAGAGGGTGAAAGGGCGCCCCAGCAGGTAGTAACGGAGAGTGAGGACCACCCACTTGATCGCCAGACACTCTTTTTCAATCGTGCTGTAGCGCCCGTCACGCACTGACAGCTTCCTGCCAATGTACAGGACGAGGCAGTCCTCCCCCTCCACCTCCTGGGACAAAACAGCCCCCAGCCCCCTGTCTGATGTGTCGGTCTGCAACACAAAGGGGAGAGAAAAGTCAGGGGAGTGTAAAAGTGGCCCCCCACACAGTGCAGCCTTCACTTCAGAAAAAGCCCGCTGGCATTGCTCCGTCCATTGGACCGGATCTGGTGCCCCCCTTTTAGTGAGGTCAGTCAGCAAGCTGGTGACGTCCGAATAATTAGGTATAAACCTACGGTAATAGCCAGCCAGCCCCAGGAACTGTCTCACCCCCTTTTTGGTCTTGGGTCTCGGGCAGGCCGCAATTGCTGCTGTCTTATTAATTTGGGGACGCACCTGCCCGTTGCCCAAGTGGAAGCCCAGATACCGTACTTCCACCCGCCCAATCGCACACTTCTTTGGGTTGGCTGTGAGCCCCGCCCATCTCAGCAACCTAAGGACGGCCCTCAGATGTTCGAGGTGCCTCTGCCAGTCATTACTATAGATGATAATATCATCCAGATATGCGGCCGTGTAAGTGGCGTGCGGGCGGAGGACTCTGTCTATCAGCCGCTGAAACGTAGCGGGCGCCCCAAACAGCCCAAACGGAAGGGTGACGAATTGGTGTAAACCAAACGGTGTGGAAAAGGCCGTTTTCTCTCAGGATAGTGGAGTCAAGGGGATCTGCCAATATCCCTTCGTCAAATCCAGCGTCGAATAAAAGCGAGCAGTGCCAAGTCGATCGAGCAACTCATCAATACGAGGCATTGGGTACGCATCGAATTTAGACACTGCATTGACTTTTCTATAGTCCACACAGAACCGGACTGACCCGTCGGCCTTGGGTACCAAGACCACCGGGCTGCTCCAGTCACTGTGGGACTCCTCGACGATGCCCATTTCGAGCATGGTCTGAAGTTCTTCCCGAACCACCTTTTTTTGTGTTCGGGTAGCCTGTAAGGGCGGCTAAGCACTACCACCCCCGGGGGCGTCTCTATGTGGTGCTCTATGAGGTTGGTGCGACCGGGAAGGGCCGAGAACACGTCCGAAAACTCGGCTTGTAACTGGGCGACCTCCGTGAGTTGGGTCGGGGAGAGGTGGTCTCCACAGGGGACCGGAGAGGTGCGTGATGCCAATGCCCTCTTTTGAACCTCCGGTCCCAGCTCCGCCTTCTCCGAAACCACCGACACCAACGCCACGGGGACCTCCTCAGTCCAGAGTTTAAGCAGGTTGAGGTGGTAAATTTGTAGTACCCCACCCCTGTCCGTTCGCCTAACCTCATAGTCGATGTCCCCGACCCGCCGTGTGACCTCAAAGGGCCCTTGCCACTTGGCGATCAATTTGGAGCTCGACGTGGGCAACAGTACTAGTACTTTATCTCCCAGTGTGAACTCCCTAAGGCGTGTACCCTTGTTGTACAGGCGGGCTTGCCATTCCTGGGCCTGCCGCAAATTCTCCTGGGTTAGGTGGGTGAGCGTGTGGAGTTTTGCGCGCAGGTCCATAACGTATTGGATTTCATTCTTGCTTTGTGAAGGTCCCTCCTCCCAATTTTCCCGCAGCACGTCTAGGATGCTGCGTGGCTTACGCCCATATAATAATTCAAATGGGGAGAACCCCGTGGAGGCTTGGGGAACCTCTCGCACTGAGAACAACAAGGGCTCGAGCCACTTATCCCAATTATGTGCGTCCTCACTTACGAATTTTTTAATGATATTTTTGAGGGTGCGGTTGAACCATTCTACTAAACCGTCCGTTTGTGGGTGATACACACTGGTGCGGATCAGCTTAATCCCCAATAACCCATACAGTTCGTGTAGTGTTCGTGACATAAATGTAGTGCCCTGATCAGTCAGAATCTCTTTTGGGATTCCGACTCGGGAGATGACGCGGAAGAGTGCCTCTGCAATACTGCGTGCTGAGATATTGCCTAGAGGCACTGCTTCTGGGTATCGCGTTGCATAGTCCACCAGAACTAATATAAAGCGGTACCCTCGTGCCGACCGATCTAATGGCCCAACGAGATCCATCCCAACTCTCTCAAACAGGGTCTCGATCAAAGGAAGAGGGCGCAAAGGCGGTTTTGGAATGGCCGCTGGATTTACTAACTGGCATTTGTGGCATGCCGTACACCACCTACGAACATCGCCGCGAATCCCCGGCCAATAGAATCGGGCCATTATTCGGGCTAGTGTCTTATCCTGCCCTAAGTGTCCAGCCATGGGATTAAAGTGAGCTGCCTGGAATACCAATTCCCGGCGGCTCTTTGGAATCAACAGCTGCGTGACTCGCTCTTTAGTTTGAGTGTCCTGCGTCACTCGGTATAATCTATCCTTCATAATCTCGAAGTAGGGGAAGGACGGGGTGGCGTTCGGCTGGAGCGTTTGACCATCGATTACTCTCACTTGGTCAAACGCATGTCGCAGATTCTCGTCTCACGATTGTTCTAATGAGAAATCCGCGAGGGATTCCCCAATAGACAGAGGAGGAGCCGGCGGCTCCTCACTCTGACGCGGAGATGATGTAGACGGCCCTGCGACAGCTGCTCCCGCCAAGCGACACCGGGACCTCCCCCTGTCAAACGGCAGGACCCACTCTTTACTAGGCGTGTCATTAAACCCCGGAATCCCGGCCAATCAGTCCCCAAAATTAAAGAGTGGGTAAGGCGAGGATTAACTGCCGCCTTCACTATAAATTTTTCCCCTCTGAAAAAAATGTGGACTGACACCAAAGGGTAGCTGTGAATATCCCCGTGCACACACAACACCTTCACCCCCTGTGCTCCCCCCAATGTCTCGTTTTGCACCAGGCTTTGGCGGATTGAGTTCTGATTACAACCAGAATCCACCAACGCCTGATATGTAGCCCCTTGGATACTCACCGGTATGCGATATGCTCCGGCCTGATTGAGGGCGGCCTCTGGAGCGTCGGGGATCCAGACCACCGCGCCCACTTCCATTGCCCTGCACTGTTGTTGAAGGTGGCCCGGCTCCCCGCAGCGCCAGCAAACCGGCCCAGGTTTTCCCTCTGCACCGGTGTTCTGGGGCTCACTCACCTGAGGGGGGGGGAGAGACAGACACAGAAGGGAGAAACGGGAGGGAACCGCGGGTGCGGCAGGCCAGCTGGGGTGGAGCCGGCCCCCATCTCCGCGGTGGGGGAATGGGGCGAGGACGGGACACAGAAGGAGGGGGGTAGAGAGAGAGAGAAGAAGAGAGAAGGGTCGACGTCGTCTGCTGTCCTGCCGCCGGAACAGCCGCCAGATGATCCTCCGCCAGCTCCACTGCCTGATCCAGCGACGCCGGGCGGTGGCACTGGACCCACTCCGCGGTTCCTGCTGGTAAGCGGGCGATGAACTGTTCCAGTACCACCTGGTCGATGATCCCCTTGGCGTCGCGGTCGTTGGCCCTCAACCACCGCCAGCAGGCGTCCCGGAGCTGCTGGCCGAACGCGAACGGCTGGCCGACTTCCTCCAGTCGCAGAGCGCGGAAGCACTGGTGCTGTTGCTCTGGTGGGCGCCCCACGCGCTGGAGGACGGCCCGGCGGAGGTCCGTGTAGGCCAGCCGACGGTCGGCGGGGAGCTGTAGCGCGGCCAGCTGTGCCCCTCCCGTTAGGAGGGGGAGGAGGCACGCCGCGTGTTGCTCCATCGGCCACCCCGAGGCTTCTGCGACCTGTTCAAACAGCGTGATGAATGCCTCGGGGTCGTCCTGCAGGCCCATCTTGGTGACGGTGAGGGGAGACGGGCCAGCGGCCGGAGCGCTGGTGGACCCCGCCGACGCGAGGAGGTGCCAGAACGCCTCGCGGTCTTCCTGCTGGGCCAGCACCAGGGCTTCAAAGTGCCACTCTTGTTCCTTCCGGAGTGTGACGAGCGCCTGGTGCTGGCTTTGCTGGGCCGTGGCGAGGGCGTGGACCAGGTCAGCGAACGGGGAGGATTCCATGGGGCTGCTTGGTTGGTGCTGTTAGGGTTTTGCTGGGATTCGAACCTGGTTCGTTGGTGTGATAATCCAGCAAACCCCCACTAGGCCACCAGGGGGATGACTCAAATGCAGAGGCGTGAGGCGGAAGTAGAAAAAGAATCAAAAGGTTTATTTAAACTATATACACTATATACAGGGCAAAACAAAAGACAAAAAAAAAAACCAAAGAGTATAATCCAAAAGAAAAGCAAAGTGCAAAAATACAAAAGCTAAGAAGATCAAAAAACACAGTACAAAGGAAACTGGAGATGAACATAACAGCACAAAGACTCCGTGACAAGAGGACTGAACTCAGGGGTATAAATAGACAAACTAATTAAGGACGCAGGTGAAGATAATTAGGCAATTAACACAAACACAAAACACAGGAACAGTGGCGGCCTCTAGAGGCCAAAATAAACACGACATGAAAAGGAAATAACAGCGGCCTCTAGAGGCCAAAACAGTCCTAGTCCTAACAGGACCCCCCCCTCTAGGAGCGTCTCCTGACGTTCCCAGGGCGATCCGGATGGGCCGAATGGAAGTCCCGACATAGTTCTTTATCAAGGACATCCCGAGCAGGAACCCAGCAGCGCTCCTCAGGACCATAGCCCTCCCAGTCCACCAGATATTGCAACCCGCCACGGACCCGGCGGGAGTCAAGCAGGCGATTCACAGTGAACACAGTCTGCCCCTGGAAGATGCGGGGGGGTGGGGGGTTCCTAGGGGCAGGGGCATACGTAGACGTCAGTACGGGCCGTAACAGGGAAACATGGAAAGTGGGGTTGATCCTCAGAGTCCGGGGCAACTGGAGCCGGTAGGAGACAGGGTTCACCCTGCGCACCACCTTGAAGGGGCCAATGTAGCGAGGAGCAAGCTTGCGGTTCTCCACCCGCAGTGGAAGGTCCTTAGTGGACAGCCAAACACGCTGCCCAGGGCGGAAAGCGTGTGCAGGTCTTCTATGGCGGTTGGCCTGAGTCTGGTTGGTTCTGGAGGTCTGTATGAGGGTCTTCCTGACCTTGCTCCAGGTCTTGCGACACCGTCTCACATATTGGTTGACCGAGGGCACCCCCGCGTCCTCCTCCTGGTCCGGGAACAGAGGTGGCTGGAACCTGAATTGGCACTGGAATGGCGACAGCTTGGTGGCCGATGACTGCAGGGTGTTGTGGGCGTACTCCGCCCATGGCAGCCAGGTGCTCCACGATGTCGGGTTATCCATAGCCAGGCCTCGCAGGGTGGTTTCCAGGTCCTGGTTGAGCCTCTCCGTCTGACCATTGGACTGTGGGTGAAACCCAGAGGAGAGGCTGGCAGTGGCTCCGATGACCTTGCAGAACCCGTGCCACACTCGGGAGGAGAACTGGGGCCCTCGGTCTGAGACGATGTCCTGTGGAAGACCAAAGACTCGGAAGACATGATTAAACAAAAGTTTCGCAGTTTCAAGAGCAGAGGGGAGTTTGCACAGTGGTATGAAGCGGCAGGCCTTGGAGAATCTGTCAACTAAGACCAAAATGACCGTGTTACCTTGTGACTCAGGGAGACCCGTGATAAAGTCGACTGCCACGTGGGACCAGGGACGCCGGGGAATGGTCAGAGGATGCAGGAGACCCTGGGGACGCTGTCGTGGGTTCTTGGTTCTGGTGCAAACCTCACAGGACAGGACAAATGACCTTACTTCCTTCTCCATGTTAGGCCACCAGAAGCGTCTTTTCAGGAAGTCCAGGGTCCTCCGAGCTCCCGGGTGGGCGGTGAGAGGGGAAGAGTGACCCCACTGGAGAACCTTGGCCCGGGCTTGATGTGGGACATACAAGAGGCCTGGTGGCCCCGTCCCAGGACCGGGGTCCTGGCGTTGGGCTCGTCGGACAGCCTCCTCAATACCCCAGCGGACAGGGGCCACAATCCGGGACACAGGGATAATAGGCCCGACTTCATTCTCCCTGTTAGTGGCAGAGAACAGTCTGGACAGTGCGTCAGGTTTGGTGTTCTTGGAGCCGGGGCGGTATGAGAGGGTGAAGTCAAACCGACTGAAAAACAGGGCCCACCTAGCCTGTCGAGGGTTCAGTCTCTTGGCTTGCTGGAGGTACTCCAGGTTCTTGTGGTCAGTCCAAACCAGGAATGGATGTTGTGCTCCCTCCAGCCAGTGCCTCCACTCCTCAAGGGCCAGTTTGACCGCTAGCAGTTCTCGATCCCCCACATCGTACCGGGACTCAGCAGGACTCAGGCGGTGGGAGAAGTAAGCGCAGGGGTGCAGCTTTCCTTCCGAACGTTGAGAGAGCACCGCGCCGACACCACTGTCCGAGGCGTCCACCTCCACGATGAATGGTTGGGAGGTGTCCGGGAGAACCAGAATGGGTGCCGTGCAGAAGCGGTCCTTGAGGTCTTTGAACGCCTTTTCTGCCTGAGGAGACCAGCCATAAGATCCACCTGTCCCTTTGGTGAGGTCAGACATGGGTGCTGCCACAGAACTGAAGTTCCTGATGAACTTGCGGTAGAAGTTAGCGAATCCTAAGAACCGCTGAACCTCCTTAACGGACTTGGGAGTAGGCCAATCCCGGACGGCCAGGGTCTTGGCAGGGTCCATTTGGAGTTGGCCTGTCCGTACAATAAATCCCAGAAAGGAGACCTCGGGAACATGAAATTCGCATTTCTGGGCCTTGGCGAACAGATTGTTCTGTAGCAGCCTCTGGAGAACCTGGCGGACATGGTGGCGGTGCTCCTGCACGGTCTTGGAAAAGATAAGGATGTCGTCGAGGTAGACAAAAACGTATAGGTTAATCATGTCCCTTAAGACGTCGTTGATTAGGGCCTGAAAAACAGCTGGTGCGTTGGTGAGTCCGAAGGGCATCACCTGGTATTCGTAGTGCCCAGACGGGGTGTTAAAGGCAGTCTTCCACTCGTCTCCCTGTCGGATACGGATGAGGTGGTATGCGTTCCGTAGGTCCAACTTGGTGAAGACGGTGGCGCCTTGGAGCAGGTCGAAAGCTGTGGACATCAGCGGAAGGGGATATCGGTTGCGCACAGTGATCTTATTCAGGCCCCTGTAATCAATACATGGTCGGAGCCCCCCATCCTTCTTGCCGACAAAGAAGAAGCCGGCTCCAGCAGGTGAAGTGGAGGGTCGAATAAACCCAGAGACCAGGGCATCTTTGAGGTATTCCTCCATGGCCTTGCGTTCTGGCTGAGAGAGGGAAAACAGTCTGCCACGAGGAGGGGTAGTCCCAGGGAGCAAGTCGATGGCACAGTCGTAGGCCCGGTGCGGAGGAAGAACGGCGGCCCTGCTCTTGCTGAATACCTCCTTGAGATCCCAGTACTCTGTGGGAACTTGAGATAACTCGGTGAGATCAGGGGGCTCGGCAGGAGACACAGGAGAGCTAGAGAGCAGACAAGAGGCATGGCATGCAGGGCCCCATTCCACAACCTGGCTTGTTACCCAGTCTATGCAAGGGTTGTGGCGAGTAAGCCAAGGAAGGCCTAGAATAACTGGGAACTCAGGTGAAGGAATCAGGTGCAGGGATATTTCTTCCTTGTGACCTTGAGACTGGAGGAAAACTGGAGAAGTAACTTGGGTGACTCTTCCATCACCTAACGCTTGGCCATCGAGGGCAGACACAGACAGTGGGACTTCAAGAGGTGCAGTCGGAATATTGATGCTTTGGGCGAAGTGAATATCCATAAAGTTCCCAGCCGCCCCTGAGTCTATCAAAGCTTGACAAGAGTGGACAGACTCACCCCAGGAGATGGAGACCGGGATGTAGATTCCTTGGCCAGGGAGTCCGGGAGAGAGGGTAGGCCCCGTCACAACCCTCCCTCGGCTGGACGGGGCAGTCCTTTTCCCAAGAGTTCGGGACATGATGCTCGGAAGTGACCAGGCTTGCCACAGTAGATGCAGCACTTGTCCCTCCTTCTGCGCTCCCTCTCAGATGCGGAGAGGCGAGTACGACCCACTTGCATGGGTTCTGGACAGTCACTGAAGGAGGTAGACGGTCTCCAGGTAGAGGTAGGGAGGCTGGAGGGGCTCAAGGCTTGGTGGCGTTCTCTCATCCTGTTGTCCAGACGAATAGCATGTGAGATGAGGGTTTCGAGGTCACTTGGGCATCCAATAGAGGCCAGACCGTCCTTGATGGGGTCAGACAGACCATGGTGGAAGGCTGACACCAGGGCAGTCTCGTTCCATCCACTTACTGCTGCGAGTGTTCGGAACGAGATGGCGTAATCTGCGACGCTTCCTCCTTGCCGGATGGACATGAGCTTTCGGGCTGCGTCGGTACTGATGTCTGCCTGATCGAAGACCCGAAGCATCTCTTCAGAAAACAGCTGGAAATCAAAGCACTCAGGTCCCTGTCTTTGCCAGATAGCAGTAGCCCAGGCTCGCGCCTTACCAGCTAATAAGGTGATCACAAAGGCAATCTTGCGGCGATCCGTAGTGTAGGTGGTAGGCTGAAGCTCAAAGGTGAGTTGACACTGGGTGAGGAACTCTCGGCACTCACTGTGCTTGCCGTCATACCTCTGTGGTGCAGGAAGGCTGGGTTCGCGAGGTGAAGAAGGCAGCATTGCAGGAGGCACTGGAGCAGGAGTGGGAGCTGGATCAGGAGCAGGAACTGGATCAGGAGCAGGAGATGCAGGCAGAGATGTCAGCTGTGCCAGGGTTTTCCCAATTTGCTGAAGCAGTTCCTCGTGGCGAGCGAGGGCCTCACGTTGGCTGGTGAGCGTACGTCCATGAGCGTCCATGGTTGCTCCGAAGCGTGTCAAAGCTGCCATAATTCCCTGAAGGTTGGCCGGGTAGACAGTTGAAGCAGCCTCTGCTGAGTCGGTCATGACGGAGTCTTTCTGTTAGGGTTTTGCTGGGATTCGAACCTGGTTCGTTGGTGTGATAATCCAGCAAACCCCCACTAGGCCACCAGGGGGATGACTCAAATGCAGAGGCGTGAGGCGGAAGTAGAAAAAGAATCAAAAGGTTTATTTAAACTATATACACTATATACAGGGCAAAACAAAAGACAAAAAAAAAAACCAAAGAGTATAATCCAAAAGAAAAGCAAAGTGCAAAAATACAAAAGCTAAGAAGATCAAAAAACACAGTACAAAGGAAACTGGAGATGAACATAACAGCACAAAGACTCCGTGACAAGAGGACTGAACTCAGGGGTATAAATAGACAAACTAATTAAGGACGCAGGTGAAGATAATTAGGCAATTAACACAAACACAAAACACAGGAACAGTGGCGGCCTCTAGAGGCCAAAATAAACACGACATGAAAAGGAAATAACAGCGGCCTCTAGAGGCCAAAACAGTCCTAGTCCTAACAGGTGCTCCACGGTCCCGGGTTTCGGCACCACTGTAAACGTTCCGTACGTGGGGGTGGAGCACAGAGGACGGCAGGACAGAGATCAGGGTTAAATATCAGCTTTATTGCTGCACTTTTCAGTCTGACAACTTAAACGATAGAGACACACACTGGAGTGTTCTCGTCCGGGGAAGCTCCCCTCCGCTCTCACTCTCCCTCCTTAAATAGGGCGTGGTCACTGGGAAGACACACACAAACACAGGTTAATTGCCGTCAGGTGTAGTGATTCTGCCACTTACCTTCCCTGACTCCACCCTCCTGTCACAGACCGGCGCTCGACCACGCCCCCACTGCCACAGTATTATTATTATTATTATTATTATTATAAGCAGTTATGGATAATGGATGGATATTCATCAAGGTGATATCTCTTCCTGAGAAGTCCATACTTATCTCAGCAGGACAATGCCAGGCCTCATTCTGCACAGGCTACAACAGCGTGGCTTCGTAGACACAGAGTACGTGTGTTTGACTGGCCTGCTGCCAGTCCAGATCTTTCTTCTATTGAGAATGTATGGCGCATCATGAAGAGGAGACTCAGACAATAGCGGCCACAGACTGCTGAGCAACTGAAGTCTTGTATCAAGCAAGAATGGTCAAAAATTCCAATTGCAAAACTGCAGCAATTAGTGTCGTCAGATCCCATACGATTAAAAAATGTTATTAAAGGAAAGGTGATGTAACACAACGATAATGCCTCTGTCCCAACTTTTTTTGAGTGTGTTACAGGTGTCAAATTCTAACCTCGTTTATATTTACAAAATACAATTGTCAGTAAAACTATTGAAAATCTTTTCTTTATACTTTTGTCAGTTAAATAAAAGTTCATGTGAAATAACAAATCCCAGGTTTTTGTTTTAATTGCATTTTGCAAAATATCCCAACTTTTCTGGAAATGGGGTTAGTACATTTAATGCCGTGAAATGTCAGCAAAACATTTGAACAGGAAAAAGTTGTTCATTCTCTCTCTCTCTGTGTGTGTCTTGAAGCTCTTTAATAATGCAAAATAAATGTCTCCTCACTGAAAACTTTTTCAGATTGTCTTCCAGTACACTTAATATCTCTTACCAACTTAATGCTTTCAATGTAGAATTGTGTTTGCCATCTTATAGTTGTACATTTTGCATCTGTTGCGCATTTAGATGTGTATTTTTGATTCTTATCGCTATAAACCTTCATGTATGTTTTTAGACTTTTAGCACATATGCGCTTTAGAGTTCACACATCTACATACAGCATAAGCATGCTATTACTTCTGAGTTAACATATTTTACATTTACAGTACGTAGATATCATAGTGTTTGAGCATGATTGGGAGTATGAGTTTTAAAAATGTGTGTAAAAAGTGGGTGCTGTGGAAAATCACCTGACCGTCTTGGTCTCATGTTTGGAAATAGATATGAAATGAAAGAGTACACACCTGATGGCCATATGTCTTTATTCTAGTGGAACAAACTCATAACTGGTCCTTTCCATCAAGATTGTATTGAAAAAACAAACAAACAAACAAACAAACAAACAAACAAACAAACAAATCAACTTTCATTACTAATATACAGAGCACCATAAAATGAATAGTTTCAACAAACCAAGCTTAAGCTGGTGAATTAAAAAAAAAAAAGCAGAGGTTGCCATTTAATGAAACAAAAGAATACAAAAGTAACTAAGTACTACACAAATGAAAAGCTTATTATATTATATATTATATAGCATGGATATAGGAAAAATTAAGCATGGTACATGATGTAAATAAAAAAAAAATACTTTGTGTACTATGCATCATTTTTTATATGTTGTATATGTATTGCTCTGATGTAATCATGATTTTTCTGCCCACAAAAAATGTTTCTCCAAAAAAATAATGTAGTTCAATTTCTCTACTACATGATATGTACTCTGCATTACAACTTTATCACTCTTGCTCTGGAGATTCAATTTCCCAGGATGCATCTGTATCTGGGTTTTGAACAAATGCAGTTAGGTCTTCATAGAGGTCTGCAGAGTGCCCGATCTCCAAACCCTAAGAGAGGTTGAGAAAGAAAGCAAGACAGAGAGAGTCAAAGACAAAAAGACAGAAAGTGAGACAGGCAAAAAAAAAAGTGACAGTAATAAACAGAAAGAGAGGTAGAAAAAGAAAACTCAAATTGGAGTTAGAGGACAAGACATTTAAAGGAAAAGAGACAGATGAAAGGAAAAAGACAGACAGGACAGTAGGCAGAGAGACATAGAGAAAAGTGGAAGCGAGATACAATGAGAAGGCAAGACAGAAAAAAATAGAAAGACAAAAAATGACAGTGAGAAAGGGATCGCTTGTCAATCCATCAGCATCAGTGGAGTAAAAGAATAGAGTAACGGTGAGCATGAAGACATAACAGCAGTCATGTTCTGTGTACTCTTCTCTATTTCTTAACACTTCCTCTTCCTCTAAGACATGCTACAATGACTGCAGTTCTTTGCTCTTAAGAATTAACCAACCAAAAACACAATGGAGTTAATTTGCTCCATAAACTCATAATGAAGAGTTTGCATTTCTAAATGTACAGTTATATTTTCCACCCTTTGAACCGCACACAGTGTCACTAATAATATAAGAAAGTAATTAAAAACAGCACCTCATATGTATGATCATGCTCAGGCTCTTCATATACAGCTTCCTCTTTTTGCTGCTGATAATGAGAGAGAGAGAGAAACAGAGCACATGTAAAGCTACATTCAGCCATCACTTCTTGCTTCTTTCCCTGTGATGAGAAGGCCATGTCGAAGTGTTGTATGTTAATACTTGACTATTTGTCTCACAATTGTCTTCTCAATTGCAAGAAAGTGCAATGTGGTGCAAATACCCATCATTAAACATCATAATTAAATGTTCAGGTGGATGCTAAAACAGCAGAGGCAGGAAGTCTGCATTGTGTAGTAAATAAAGTAGAATTTCCTGTTTGAAGATCGTGCACAGTCAAGTTGAACAATTTTGCTTCAGAGTCAACCTTAGTGCTGTCACTACATTGGAAAACCCCAAATCAGAAAAAGTTGAGACAGTATGTTGAAATTGAAATTAAAACTGAAAACAATGATTTGTAAATAATCTTTGACCTGTACTGCACTCAGAACAATATAACAACACATTCTTTGATGTTTTACCTCATTAATTTTTATTGTTTTTTCAAAATAAACACATTTCAGTTTTGATTCTTGCAACACATTTCAAAAAAGTTGGGACAGTAACGCATTTGCAACTTTATAATGGAAATTTAGAATGGATATTCTTTCTCACAACACTTAATAGATGTTTAGGGACTGAAGGCACCAAGTGATGAAGTGTTTCAGGTGTTATTTTGTCCCATTCTTCCTGCAAACAGGTCTTAAGGTGTGCAACAGTACGGGATCTTCATTGTCATATTTCCTTTCAAAATTCTTCACACATTCTCTCTTGGTGACAGAGAGGACAGGCACCCTCTTCTTCCACAGCCATGCCTTTGTAATGTGAGCAGAATGTGGTTTTGCGTTGTCTTGCTGAAATCTCCCTGGAAAAGATGTCATCTTGAAGACAACATATGTTGCTCCAAAACCTCAATGTACTTTTCCACATTAATGCTTGTGGCAGCGGGGGTGTGACCAAGCGTCGGTCTGTGAATGGAGGGTGGAGTCAGGGAAGGTAAGTGGTGGAATTGTTGCACCTGATGGGAATTAACCTGTGTTTGAGTGTCTTCCCCAGTGACCGCACCCTTTAAAAGGAGAGAGAGAGCAGAGAAAGGGAGTTCTCTCTCCCCAACCAGAAGACTTGTGTGCGCGCATGTGTGGCTGGGAGATTGGGAAAAGCTAAAAATAAAAAGAGTTTTGAGAACTCAGTTCTGGCCTGCCGTGCTTCTTTGCTCCACCCACCTGGTCAGATACTACAGTGGTGCCGAAACCCGGGGAAGGAGTGCAGAAGGGAACGGCCACATGGAGTCCTCCCCCTTCAAGGACCTGGTTCATGCCCTTGCCACAGCCCAACAGAGCCAGCACCAGGCGCTGATCGCCCTCCGGAAGGAGCAGGAACAACAGTTCGAAGCCCTGGTGTTGAAGCAACAGGAAGATTGCCAGGCATTCCGGCACCTGCTTGTATCGGTGGGGGCCCCGATCAGCACCGCCGCACCTCACCCTCCCCACCTCACCCTAATGAAGATGGGTCCACATGACGACCCCGAAGCCTTCCTTGCTCTTTTTGAGCAGGCAACAGAGGCATGGGGTTGGCCGGTGGAACAAAGCGTGGCGCGCCTCCTCCCCCTGCTAACAGGCGAGGTGCAGCTGGCTGTGCTACAGCTCCCCGCTGACAGCCGGCTGGTCTATGCGGACCTCCGCAGGGCCATCCTCCAATGCGTTGGTCGCACCCTGGAACAGCAACGGCAGCACTTCCGCACGCTGCGCCTGGAGGAGGTCGGCCGGCCGTTCGCGTTTGGCCAGCAACTCCGGGACGCCTGCCAGCAGTGGCTGAGGGCCAACAACCGTGACGCCGAGGGAATCATCGATCTGGTGGCGCTGGAACAATTCGTCGCCCGACTTCCGGAAGGAACAGCAGAGTGGGTCCAGTGCCACTGCCCAGCGTCGCTGGATCAGGCCATCGAGCTGACGGAAGACCATATGGCAGCCGTTCCGACGGCAGGACAGCATGTCTCCCCTTCTCCCCTCTCTTCTCTCTCTCTCTCTTCCTCTGTTCCTTGTCCTCGCCCCATTCCCCCACCGCGGAGGCAGGGGCCAGCTCCACCCCAGCCGGCCTGCCGCACCCGCAGTGTCCTACCATTTCCTACTTCCTTGTCTGTGTCTTCCCCCTCTCAGGTGAGTGATCTCCGGAACACCGGTGCAGGGAGAGAGCCTGGGCCGGTATGCTGGTGCTGCGAGGAACCGGGGCACCTCCAGCATAAGTGCTCGGCGAGGATATCGCTTTATTTTAGTTCTGGTGGACTATGCAACACGATATCCAGAAGCAGTGCCTCTTCGCAATATCTCAGCACATAGTATTGCAGAAGCACTCTTCTGCGTCATCTCCTGGGTCGGAATCCCCAAAAAGATTCTGACTGATCAAGGCACTACGTTTATGTCATGCACACTGCGCAAACTGTATGGGTTACTGGGAATTAAGCCTATCCGCACCAGCGTTTATCACCCACAAACGGATGACTTAGTCAAACGGTTTAATCACACCCTCAAAAACATAATTAGAAAATTTGTAAGCGAAGATGCATGTAACCGGGATAAATGGCTCGAGCCCCTGTTATTCGCAGTGTGAGAGGTCCCACAAGCCTCCACAGGGTTCTCCCCGTTCGAATTATTATACGGGCGTAAGCCACGTGGCATTCTGGATGTGCTACGGGAAAATCGGGAGGAGGGACCTTCAACCAGTAAAAACAAAATTCAATACGTTATCGACCTGCGCGCCAAACTCCATACACTCATGCACCTAACCCTGGAAAATTTGCGGCAGGCCAAAGAACGTCAAGTCCATCTGTACAACAGGGGCACGCGCCTTAGGGAATTCACACCGGGAGATAAAGTACTCGTGTTGTTGCCCACGTCGAGCTCCAAATTAATCGCCAGGTGGCAAGGACCCTTTGAGGTCACACGGCGAGTCGGGGATGTCGACTATGAGGTGAGGCGAACGGACAGGGGTGGGGCGTTACAGATTTACCACCTCAATCTCCTAAAACTTTGGAACGAGGAGGTCCCCGTGGCATTGGTGTTGGTGGTTCTGGAGAAGGCAGAGCTGGGGCCGGAGGTTCAAAAAAGAAAATTGACATCACCCACCACTCAGGTCCCCTGTGGAGACCACCTCTCCCTGACCAAGCTCACAGAGGTTGCCCAGTTGCAAACAGAATTTTCTGACGTGTTCTTGCCGCTGCCCGGCCACACCCACCTCATAGAACACCACATTGAGATGCCCCCGGGGGTAGTAGTGCACAGCCACCCTTACAGACTGCCTGAACACAAAAAAAAGGTGGTTCGGGAAGAACTCGAGGCCATGCTCGAAATGAGCATCGTCGAGGAATCCCACAGCAACTGGAGCAGCCCAGTGGTCTTGGTTCCCAAGACCGACGGGTCAGTCCAGTTCTGTGTGGAATAGAAAAGTCAATGCGGTGTCTAAATTTGACACGTACCCAATGCCTCATATTGACGAGTTGCTCGATCGACTAGGCACGGCTTGTTTTTATTCGACACTGGATTTGACAAAGGGATATTGGCAGATCCCCTTGACTCCGCTATCCCGAGAGAAAATGGCCTCTTCCACACCGTTTGGCTTACATCAGTTCGTCACACTTCCTTTTGGGCTGTTTGGGGCGCCTGCTACATTCCAGCGGCTTATGGATAGGGTCCTCCACCCCCACACCACCTACGCGGCCGCCTACTTGGACGACATTATTATTTACAGTAATGACTGGCTGCGGCACTTGGAACACCTAAGGGCTGTCCTTAGGTTGCTGAGGTGAGTGGGTCTCACAGCCAACCCGAAGAAGTGTGTGATTGGGCGGGTGGAAGTACGGTATCTGGGTTTCCACTTGGGCAATGGGCAGGTGCGTCCCCAAATTAATAAGACAGCATCGATTGCGGCCTGCCTGAGGCCCAAGACCAAAAAGGGGGTGAGACAGTTCCTGGGGCTGGCTGGCTACTATCGTAGGTTTATACCTAATTATTCGGATGTCACCAGCCCGCTGACTGATCTCACTAAAAAGGGAGCACCAGATCCGGTCCAGTGGACGGAGCAATGCCAGCGGGCTTTCTCTGAAGTAAAGGCTGCACTGTGTGGGGGGCCACTGTTACACTCCCCTGACTTCCTGACTTTTCTCTCCCCTTTGTTTTGCAGATGGACGCATCGGACAGGGGGCTGGGGGCTGTTCTGTCCCAGGAGGTGGAGGGGGAGGACCGTCCAGTGCTGTACATCAGCTGGAAGCTGTCAGTGCGTGAGGGCAGGTACAGCACAATCGAAAAGGAGTGCCTCGCCATCAAGTGGGCAGTCCTTGCCCTCTGCTACTACCTGCTGGGGCGCCCTTTCACCCACTGTTCGGGCCACGCACCCCTGCACTGGCTCCACCGCATGAAGGATGCCAATGCGCAGATCACCCATTGGTATCTGGCACTCCAGCCATTTAAGTTTCGAGGTGGTCCACAGGCCGGGGTTGCAGATGGTCGTGGCGGACTTCCTCTCCCGTCAAGGGGGGGGGTGAGTCGGCTACAGACCGGCCGGCTCCCCGGCCTGAGTCGGGCGGTGGGGGTATGTGGCAGCGGGGGTGTGGCCAAACGTTGGTCTGTGAATGGAGGGCGGAGTCAGGGAAGATAAGTGGTGGAATTGTTGCACCTGATGGGAATTAACCTGTGTTTGTGTGTCTTCCCCAGTGACCGCACCCTTTAAAAGGAGAGAGAGAGAGCAGAGAAAGGGAGCGCTCTCTCCCCAACCAGAAGACTTGTGTGTGTGCGTGTGTGGCTGGGAGATTGGGAAAAGCTGAAAAGCTTAAAATAAAAAGAGTTTCAAGAACTCAGTTCTGGCCTGCCGTGCTTCTGTGCTCCACCCACCTGGTCAGATACTACAATGCTCCATCATAGAAGTGTAAGTTACCTTTGCCAAGGGCACTGACACAACCCCATACCATGACAGACCCTGGCTTTTGGACTTGTTGCTGGTAACAGTCTGGATGGTCCTTTTCCTCTTTGGTCTGGAGCACACAGTGTCAATTTCTTCCAAAAAAGACCTGCAATACTGATCCGTCTGACCACAATACACGTTTCCGTTGTGTGATGGTCCATCCTAGATGCCTCAGAGCCCAGAGAAGTCAATGGCACTTCTGGACACAGTTAATATAAGGCTTCCTTTTTGCACAGTAAAGTTTTAATTGGTATTTGTGGATGTAACTCCATATTGTCGTGTTTGCCAAAGTAATCCCAAGCTCATGTAGTTATATCAGCTATAGATAAATGACAGTTCCTGATGCAGTTGCATCTGAGGGATTGGAGATCATGGGTGTTCAGCTTAGGCTTGTGCCCTTGACTTTTTATGCCCTGAAATTCCTCCAGATTCCTTAAATTGTTTAATAATATTATGCACCATCGAGGGTGAAATATCCAAATCCCTTCCGATCTTTCTTGAGGAACATTATTTTTTAACATTTCAATAATTTTCTCATGCATTTTTGAGAACCTGTTGACCACCTGTTTCAAATCACACCCATGTTTAATTGTTTTACCTCATAATTAGCCCTAAGTTGCCCCAGTCCCAACATTTTTGGAATGTGTTGCAGGCCTGACAAAACATATTGACCAGACAAAACATTAAATATCTTGGGTTCATACAATCTACAATGAAATACAAATGAAAGTAAATTTAGAAATCACTGTTTTCTTTTTTTTAATCTGCATTTTCCATACCGTCCCAACTTTTTCCAATTCGGGGTTTCTAAATACAGTATATACTCATGCGAGAACGAGTGGTACGGGTATGATTATACTTTTAGAAACAGCAACAACAACAACAACATATTAGAATGTGCTCATTAGTCTAACCCTATATGAACATTTTCCCTACAGCAAGAACTATGGTCAGAACTGCAGTTATTAAAAATAAAAAAAGAATCCACACATCCGGAATAATTAGATTTGAGATTTAAACCACACTGTGGTATTGTGAGTCATAAATGTCTATTCGGTTCCAAATTCTCGATGATCTAAAATAGATCCCAAAATACTTTATAATAAGAGATGACTTAAAGAGTCACCATACTACTCCAAAGATTAGGAACTTGTAATCATTCACAGCTGTCTGTGGAAATGTAATTTAAAAAAAAATTGAAAATGTGCTTGTGTCTGTTTTACCATCATGATAGACAACCAAATATGGAGCATACAAAAATGTTTCTGGGCTGAGAATGAAATGAAAGAATACGGGTATGATTATACTTTTAGAAACAGCAACAACAACAACAACAACAACAACAACAACAACATATTAGAATGTGCTCATTAGTCTAACCCTATATGAACATTTTCCCTACAGCAATAACTATGGTCAGAACTGCAGTTATTAAAAATAAAAAAAGAATCCACACATCCGGAATAATTAGATTTGAGATTTAAACCACACTGTGGTATTGTGAGTCATAAATGTCTATTCGGTTCCAAATTCTCGATGATCTAAAATACATCCCAAAATACTTTATAATAAGAGATGACTTAAAGAGTCACCACACTACTCCAAAGATTAGGAACTTGTAATCATTCACAGCTGTCTGTGGAAATGTAATTTAAAAAAAATTTGAAAATTTGACTTAAAATTTGACTTAAAGATTTGACTTAAAAAAAAATTTGACTTAAAGAGTCACCACACTACTCCAAAGATTAGGAACTTGTAATCATTCACAGCCGTCTGTGGAAATGTAATTTAAAAAAAATTTGAAAATGTGCTTGTGTCTGTTTTACCATCATGATAGACAACCAAATATGGAGCATACAAAAATGTTTCTGGGCTGAGAATGAAATGAAAGAATGAAAGAAAGCTAAAGAATGATTACATCCAATGATCATTAATTAAACACATTTAAATTTTTTTTTCTGTCTCCATGGAGATAAATGTCTGCCAAAGCAAAAATACTAGAGATGGAATACACAAGAAATACTGTGTGTGTGTTTATGTGTGTGTGTGTGTGTGTGTGTTGATGGGTGTGGTCCTTACCAGTCTGTAATACCAGATCAAGGGAATGATTATACACGCCATGAGGAGGAAACCCTGAAGCAAAATGATTATGTCTTTCATGTCATTCCTCCATTCAACCACTTCTCGTTTGTGATATCCTGAGGGAGACAAGGGTAAAACAGTCCTTACAAAACGATCTTCCACAGAAAAATGCTGGCAAACAAATTAATACAGATGACACAGATCTATATGCACCTTATTCTTTTGGGCTAGAGACGTCTACTGAACTGCTTTACCATGTGAGTGCACACTTACTGAATACTTGTAGCTGTGTTCCAGGTCCCCAAGTCTGGTTCATCTTGCAGTAGTAAATTCCGCTGTCTTTGACCTGTACATTGATGATCCTTAAGTGACCCCTCATTTGACCTGAAAGCTTAGATGCTCTGTCATTCTCAATTTGATGCATTTGACCATTATACACTTTGTCCTCTTCATATTTTTCAATCTTGTGCCACGTCATCACTGCCTCACCAAGGGTGGGATCAGAAGCAGAACATTTAAATAACACTTGCGTTCCCACTTTGACGCCATAAAACCTGGGCTTCTGCTGAACTTGAAAATCAGCTGCGACTGGACATAAGACAGAAAGAGGAAAAAGGAAATGTTGTATGATCAGCAATATGAGCTCAAATGCCTCAGTGACTGCACTGAAGCTCATTTCACATGGAATTGAATTTTCTTACGAATAAAGCACTTTCCTTCAAGCAGACATCAACAACAATATTACTGAAATGGCAGACATATTTTGAAGCACTTGTGACTTCCTCTTTTATGCACAGATGGAGAGGAAGTACAAGACCAAAAACAACACATCCACTATATGCAAAACACTTTTGCCTTTCAACAACTCTTTACTAGTTATCTTTACTATTTCGTAAAGATGAATACTACATAAACTAAAATGCAACCAATATGACTTAACACCTTTAACTTATTTACTTGCACAATGTAGCACAAAATGCACAAACATGCTCTGATTACTTGTTATTTTTTACTCTTTTAAAAAATCAAATAGCACATTATAAAAAGAATGATCTTTTTAATTAAAAAAATAGTTAGTTGGAGTCTTACCTGAGAGGTTTACCATCAACAGCAGAAAACAACTGAAAAGCATGTAGTTCATGATCTCATTGAGTTGGACTTTCATCCAAGAAACTCTGACATGCACAACAGTGTGTATGAGATGAATTTCATAAAGAAGAGAATGTTAGAGAGAGAGAGAGAGAGAGAGAGAGAGAGAGAGAGATGTATAGCCCTCCCTGTACTATCAAGGAGGTTGATATCACTAAGCAGTCATAGAGTAAGTTTTACTCCCTGGGCATTATGCAAATTAAACCATTCAAGCATAAGGTCTAAGTCATAGTCTGGAAAAAAATAACATTAACAGTGGTCAAAAGACATTATACCACCTCGATCCAACCTACCCTCTTAAAAAACGTTGTTTCAAAGTTTCTTTAGTACGGACAATAGTTATTTATATACAGACATATTATATACAGTATATTGAATATATTCCAAATGTGTAGAATTCTTTCTTTAAGTCCTTAACTTCTTTGCAGTTCAGAAAAATGCTTCTTTATACGTGGAGTTCAAATCATGTAGCACTTGCCTCAACAAGGTCAGTTATTATACACTCTACAATCCAATCTACACTGTGTAAAAGTAATGAATCATATTGCTTAACAAAGACAGTGAGGTTAACTCAGTTTTTACAAAATTAAACATAGTCATGCTACATATTTGTTGAGAAAAATAATTAAGCACATGTAAGGTAGAACAACCAGCTAAACAGGAAGAAGACATATTCTGAGTAAAGAGATACATATGTGGATGTTTAGAAAGCTTAATTATTAAAGATTAACGATGTAATTAAGTTAAGCATATTCATAGTGTTAGTAATATTTTATTATTTAAAATATTTAACAATTATTCCATGAAATTGAGTCGTACATGAGCTGATAGCCAATGAGGTGCGTAGCGCCGAGTTGTCTATAAGCCATGTATGACAAGATTGAGTGGAATAACTGTTTTATTCTATCCACATTCACTAGATTTTGAGAAACAGAGCATTTTTATTTTTTGCAAATTCGATAAATAAAAACTTTATTCAAAATGTCTGACAAAATCATTTTCTGCTTAGGTGGACTTCTTAAAAACCTATCGATGACTGCATGAATTGACTTTAGTGTTGTTTATTTTGTAGAAAGTGCTGTCTTGCTGAGGTATAGAATAGCTTTAGACATTTATTTAATTCTTCCTCAGACATTTCAGTTTTGTAATTTCAAACTTCTTTGAGCTTTTCAACCCATCTAAAAAAATTCAACAAATTTTAATGCTTAAAGATGAAGAATGTAAACAAACCAGTGAAATGACAGGAGCAATTTGTGAAAAATGCTATAATAATAATTCTTGAAAAATAAAAAAGACATTCTTACCATCAAATACTTTCATTCCATATTTTGTCGCTTTTTTGTAGTTTTTGGGAGTTTGTTTTCAAGTAGAGTTTTTATTTCATATTTGGTTGGTTCAGCAAAACGCTCTGCCATTTTGTTTTTCTCTACTCACGTATATGAGCTGATATCCTTATAGTACAGAAGATTAGCCAATCAGAGTACGCGAGTGCTCATATCCAGTGAATGTGGATATAATAATAAATAATATCTAACACTACAATGTTACTTAAATTCACCAAACACTTTATTAGGAGCAATAGATCCACAAGATATTGGAAGCATTCCTTTGAGATTCTGGTCCATGTTGACATGATTGTATCATGCAATTCCTGCAGATGTTTCAGATGTACCTTAATGCTGCGAATCTCCTGTTCTACCACATGTTCTTCTGGTAACTGGGAAGACCAGTGAAAAACAATGAACTCACTGTCATGTTCTTGAAAACAGTTTGAGATGACGTTTGCTTTGTTACATGGTGTGTTATCATACTGGAATCAGCCATTAAAAATGGTAAATTTTGGCCATGAAGGGATGCACGTGATCATTAACAATACTCTAATAGACTTTGGCATTCAAACAATGGTTGACCAGTATTAATGGACCCAAAGTGTACCAAGAAAACATTCCATAAGTGGAACCCGATGTGGTCTTCTGCTGTTGTAGCTCATCCACCTCAAGGTTCGACATGTTGTGCATTATGAGATGCTTTTCTGCTCACCACAATTGTACAGAGTGGCTATCTGAGTTACTGTAGCCTTTCTGTCAACTCCAACCAGTCTGGCCATTCTCCGGTGACCTCTTTCATCAACAAGGCATTTCCATTTGCAGAACTGCCGCTCACTGGATGTTTTTGCTTTATTGCACCATTCTGAGCAAACAATACAGCAGTTATAGAAATATTCAAAACAGCCCATCTGGCACCAACAATCATGCCACAGTCAAAATCACAGAGATCACAGCTTTTCCCCATTCTGATGTTTGATATGCATGTTACCCAAAGCTGCTAGTCCGTATCTGTATGATTTTGTGCATTGCACTGCTTCCACATGATGGGCTGATTAGATAATTGCATGAATGAGTCGGTGTACAGGTGTTCATGATAAAGTGTTCCACGAGTATACATAATATACAATATAAAAGTGATAATATCTAAGTTTGAAAAGTACTTTAATTTCCTTTAATTAGCTTTTTATTCTTTGTATAGGGATTTTGTACATTTTCTGTTGAAATACTGACTTATATCAAGAGCAGGCACATGCTTGTTATCCTCATACTCACCATAGAACATTGTAGACACAATTGCATCATAATAAGAGGAATGCAGTAAGTTAAATTATGAGTTTAGTGGTCTACATAAAATACAATAATGGCATTGTGATATCAAAATCCATTTTGAATAAGTAAAATGAACAAAGTGTGCTTTATTTCATAGCACACGGCATGTTCTATATAGAACCAATAGACAAGGGACCATTTTTTGCCAAAAGTGTAGTGCAGAAAGTATTTCTCTAAAAATACTGAAGTATTATTTTAGTTTTATTAATTGTAACTCTACATTACAGAACTATCTATGCATCAGTTATCTACTTACTGATAATCTGAGCCTAAATTCCAGTAGATGATTAGAGGTTTTTCAGTTCTCAGTACTAGGCCTGAAGCTATGTGAGAAAGTGAGAATTAATCTCATCTCATCTCATTATCTCTAGCCGCTTTATCCTGTTCTACAGGGTCGCAGGCAAGCTGGAGCCTATCCCAGCTGACTATGGGCGAAAGGCGGGGTACACCCTGGACAAGTCGCCAGGTCATCACAGGGCTGAGACATAGACACAGACAACCATTCACACTCACATTCACACCTATGGTCAATTTAGAGTCACCAGTTAACCTAACCTGCATGTCTTTGGACTGTGGAGGAAACCGGAGCACCCAGAGGAAACCCACGCGGACACGGGGAGAACATGCAAACTCCGCACAGAAAGGCCCTCGCTGGCCACGGGGCTCGAACCTGGACCTTCTTGCTGTGAGGCAACAGCGCTAACCACTACACCACTGTGCCGTCCAGTGAGAATTAATATAAAGGGTAGGGATGTCCCGATCAGGTTTTTTTGCCCTCCGATCCGATACCGATCATTTGATTTTGAGTATCTGCCGATACCGAGTCCCGATCCGATACTTCTTATAATCCATAAAAAATAATAAAGACGAGGAAAGAAACGGATCCAGGATGTTCCTCATTTTTTATTTAACACCTTATTTTAACATCCAGCAACTCCGTTAGCAAACAGAGCACTTACGTGAGGCAGTTTGAACAATAAATAACAAATTTTAAAAAATAACCTTAAAATACCTGGCAGGAATGTAAACAAAAAAAAAAAAAAAGTGCCACAGTGCCGGTAATTTGCTTTTAAGAACGCATCTCTCAGTGGTGTACAGTAATTTCAATTAAGGAAATGAACGTTTTTCTTGATGAAAACAAGCATTTCTACCCTTTCAGGTTTGAGCCCGTTTCTTTTGTCATCCAACAAAAAAAAAAAAAAAATGATCTCATGCTTTGCTTTCCGCTTCGAACTGCTTCCGTGTTCAACTTTGCCGGCAACGGGCAGCCAATAACCAATAGTGTCTCTGCTACAAAGTGATGTCATGCCGCACGCGTTGATGTTGCTGTGTTGAGACAAGAGGTCTGGTCTCACTCTGTGCCAACGCATAGTTATTGATGTGTTAAAAATGAGAATATATTATATAGATATATATCCGATCCCTGATCGGGAGGCAATGCCCGATTTCGATCGAGTCTGAAACCATGTGATCGGGCCCGATTTCCGATCACGTGATCGGATCGGGACATCCCTAATAAAGGGATAAAATATATAATGTCATAAAGATCAGGGGTTCTCAACCTTTCCTGCTTTGAGGCCCACCTATTCATACAGTACTTGTACTGAGTCGGGGCCCATTTTAAAAAAGATCCCCAATTATTTTGGCTCATCTATTCTATTAGAATCGAATAATCTATTGTAAAGTGTATTAATGGGATGCAACATCACTCCCTGCTACAGATGGGAGCCCAGGAATTAAATAAATGCAATCATTTTTTTTTAAATTGTAGGCATTGTATTTAAAACTGTATGGATTTGCCAGAAGCCAAACCATGCATGCAGGGCATTCTCAGTCAAAAGGGATTACTGATCCAAAAGTGGAGTCTGATCCATTAACACAAGAGCTTATTGCCATATTTGTGTATGGCAAACAAGCAAGTTATTAAAACCAAGAGGTACACTCAAAAGAAGTGGATATAGAAACCACTCAATGGGATAGATCCTTACATGCTAACAAAGAAGGATTTTCCGTGCGAGTTGGAAAATTATCCTTCCGTTGAGTTCCCCGACATCTCAAACTACCTGGTGCTGCAGACATTGTTCTACATGGACAAACAGATGAAAACCTGGAAGAGCATGGAGGCGTACAACTTTTATATGTGGCTGGGTTAAAGATCTGGGGATCAGGAGACTACAAGATAAATCCTGTATCGGTTTTGCCTGGGGAAGGAGGAATTTCTGGGCTTTTTGTACACGTCTTTGCAATAGTCACTTGGATGCTACAAGTTTTAGTATCAGGTGTAAACAAACCACAGCTGCTCGATTCTCAATCCTCCCTGCTCTTCTCTTCCGGCAGGAATCACAGATCCATATAATTTATCCATATTTAACTTAAATGTAGAGGAATGTGACAAAAATAAAAGCTTGTTCTTCTTAATTTACCCATAAATGTATTTATTCCACTTGGAAAATGTTTGGCGAACCAGCTACTGGATTTGGTATACTACCACATTCTGAACTATTTAGTATTAGGCTTCAAATTTGAAAAAAAAAAAAAAAATTGTGGCCCATGAGATGGCACTTCATGGCCCATTAATGGGCCATGATTCAGTGGTTGAGAAACAGTGATATAGATGATTGAACTTTAGTACACTAAAATGAAAAGTAAAGTATTTGAAACTACTCAGATATAAACTGTAACGCGTACACAGGATTCATGATTTATGCACTAGTAATACTACTCTGTAGAAGATAAGAATAGCCCAGTATTTATCTGGTCTCTCTACCAGTGGTGAGAACATTTGAATGTTGCACCATGTCCTTACATTAGCCATCAGGTGGTTTATTTAGTTCATCAGCATTAAAGAAAGTTTTGTTTCCACTGCTTGCTTGGGTGTGCCAAAATAAAAATGACATGTGTAGGTAGATGTGAGGTAATAGTCTTTGCAGATTTCTTAAGAAGGTCAGCCTTCAGCTACAGTAACTGGAAGTGATACGCTATTTTTAACTTGCATAAGCCAATATAAATTCTCAATAGATACATAATGGAAAGCCACAAGGTCGCATATAGGCTAACCATGGAAAAGCAACCATGTAACATTGAAGTAACCCTAACAATAATGCTACTTTCCACCCACAATTTTTCTGCCACAGGTTAAAAATAGAAGCAACAGTAGTCAAATTCATAAACCACCATATTTCCAACTATTTGTATTTTATCTATATTTGTATGGCTCTGCCCCAGATTTGCTTGTGTTCCTGGGAAAAATATGCAACATTATAATGTTACATCAAATAAACTATTAAATACATCTGGCTTTATAAGAAAAATTAAAACCTTTGTGCAATCATGCGTGAAGCATAGGATCTCCTTTACACAATGTTATATAGCCTAGTATGTTACATGTATGTATGTTACATAACGTACATACACCGATCAGCCATAACATTATGACCAATGACAGGTGAAGTGAATAACATTGATTATTATACACACTTTTTTGATGGAATAAAAACATGCATTCTATTTCCTTCTAGTGGGTTTCATTCATATGGTTTGACAGCATGCAATATTGTTAGCATATCGCTTATCCTACATGTATTACGTCACTCTACCCAATGGAGAATGAGCGTTGAATATGGTTTACGATATTGCATGGTTGTCAAGACAACATGACGTCACACATCGGAGACGTAAAACTTCCACGCTAGCGAGTGACTGTGACAATTTGTAAACAAACATGACTGCCAGGTTTGCTTCGTTAAATACAGAAGATTTTCAGAAAATTTTGAAAGAGAAAGACGCAAGCCCTGTGATGACCTGGCGACTTGTCCAGGGTGTACCCCGCCTTTCGCCCATAGTCAGCTGGGATAGGCTCCAGCTTGCCTGCGACCCTGTAGAAAGATAAAGCGGCTAGAGATAATGAGATGAATGAGATGAGATGAGAAAGACGCATTGATCACCCGAAAGAAATAAGTAAGTAAGTAAAATGTATTTATATAGCGCTTTTCCCAGACAAAACAGTCACAAAGTGCTTCACAATAACAGAAAAATTAAAAGGCTAAAACACAGTAACATAATAACACAATGAGACATAGTCACAGATAATGAAGCAATAGGTATACAATGTTAATCAAAAACTAGTTTAAAAAAGTGTGTCTTTAGCTGCCTTTTAAAACAGTCTACAGAGACAGCAAACCTAAGATGAATAGGTAGGGCATTCCACAATTTAGGAGCAACTGTCTCAAACGCACGGTCACCACGGGTTTTTAGACGAGTACGTGGGACAGACAAAAGGTTTTGATTGTCAGACCTGAGAGAGCGTGCCGGTATATGGGGGTGAATTAAGTCTGCTAAATAGGCAGGGGCCTGGCCATGTAGTGTTCTATAAGTGATAGTGAGAATTTTAAACTGAATTCTGTACTGTACAGGAAGTCAGTGAAGGGAGCTGAGAATGGGAGTAAAGTGGGAGTATCTGCTTGACTTAGTAAGTAGCCTAGCAGCAGCATTTTGAATGGACTGTAAGCAAGAGAGGACAGATTTGTTAAGGGAAAAGAGCATTACAATAATCAATGCGGGAAGAGATGAAAGCATGAAGAAGCATCTCTAATTCTGTGTAAGACCCCATAAATCTCAGTTTACTAATGTTACGCAGATGAAAAAAACATGATTTGCTTAACTGTTTGATATGTGTTTTGAAAGACAAGGACTTATCAAAAGTCACCCCTAGATTTCTCAGACTGGACCGAACAAAAGGTGAATAAGGCCCAATATTCTGTATAATCTCAGGTGTAACATTATCAGGAGCAAATATTAACACCTCTGTTTTACCAGTGTTCAGCTGCAAAAAATTTCTTGCCATCCACTCCTTGATGGCATCTAGGCAGCCTAGGAGCCTAGAGAGCCTTGACGCCTCCTTGGGTTTAAAATTAAAATGAAGTTGTAAATCATCTGCGTACATATGATAAGTGATATTAAAACTATTTATAATATGACCCAGCGGTAACATGTACAGTGTAAAAAGGAGTGGGCCCAGAACTGACCCCTGCGAGACACCACAAGAGAGAGGAGAGGAAGAGGAAAGAAAGTCCCCTATGGAAACATTAAAACTCCTACCAGTAAGATAAGAGGTAAACCAGTCTAATGCAATCCCTGAGATGCCCACCCAGTCACGTAGCCTCTTAATCAGAATGTGATGGTCTACAGTGTCAAAAGCAGAGCTAAGGTCAAGGAGCACAAGTACAGAGCATTCACCTGCATCTGCAGCCATTTGAATGTCATCAGTGACCCTTAAAAGGCCAGTTTCAGTTGAATGACATTTCCGAAAACCAGATTGAAATTTATCATAAAGACTGTGACTGTCTAGTAAGGCTGTGAGTTGGTTGGCTACAACTTTTTCCAGAATTTTGGATAAAAACGGTAATGTAGATATGGGCCTATAATTCTTGAGCTCAGCAGGGTCCAAATTGGGCTTTTTTACAATGGACTGTATAGTGGCATGCTTAAAGGAAGATGGGACACACCCTGTAGCCAATGACAAATTAATAATAGCTGTCACTACAGGTCCAATGGTAGATAGGACTTTAGTGAATAAGAAGGGTGGAATTATGTCTTGGGGACTGGAGGATTATTTCATTTTCTTGACCAAATTTTGTAGGTCATTAAAATTAATAGGATGAAAAGGCGGCGGCACGGGGCGGCATGGTGGTGTAGTGGTTAGCACTGTAGCCTCACAGCAAGAAGGTCCAGGTTTGAGCCCCGTGGCCGGTGAGGGCCTTTCTGTGCGGAGTTTGCATGTTCTCCCCATGTCCGCGTGGGTTTCCTCCGGGTGCTCCGGTTTCCCCCACAGTCCAAAGACATGCAGGTTAGGTTAACTGGTGACTCTAAATTGACCGTAGGTGTGAATGTGAGTGTGAATGGTTGTCTGTGTCTATGTGTCAGCCCTGTGATGACCTGGCGACTTGTCCAGGGTGTACCCTGCCTTTCGCCCGTAGTCAGCTGGGATAGGCTCCAGCTTGCCTGCGACCCTGTAGAACAGGATAAAGCGGCTAGAGATAATGAGATGAGATGAGATGAGGCGGCGGCACGGTGGTGTAGTGGTTAGTGCTGTCGCCTCACAGCAAGAAGGTCCGGGTTCGAGCCCCATGGCCGACGAGGGCCTTTCTGTGCGGAGTTTGCATGTTCTCCTCATGTCTGCATGGGTTTCCTTTGGGTGCTCCGGTTTCCCCCACAGTCCAAAGACATGCAGGTTAGGTTAACTGGTGACTCTAAATTGACCGTAGGTGTGAATGTGAGCGTGAATGGTTGTCTGTGTCTATGTGTCAGCCCTGTGATGACCTGGCGACTTGTCCAGGGTGTACCCCGTCTTTCGCCCGTAGTCAGCTGGGATAGGCTCCAGCTTGCCTGCGACCCTGTAGAAGGATAAAGCGGCTAGAGATAATGAGATGAGATGAGATGAGATTAAGTTGGCAAAGTAGGCAGACCGACTCTCCCTAATTAAGCTATTCAGAGAGTGCCTGAGCTCCTTTAAGTACAAACGATGTACTTCAAGTCCAGTGATTTTCCATAGGCGCTCAGTCTTACGACACTTTCTCCTTAAACAACGGACATCATCCAATATCCATGGACAGGGATTAAAGATGGCCTTTGACTGAACTTTTAGTGGAGCCACTTTATCCAAAACAGAAAAACATTGTTCATTGAAGGATTGCAGCAAGAGTTCAACATCATTACAACCTAAAATAAAGTCCCCTCTAAAATTTGAAGAGAAGCGATTCACAGATTTCTGTGTGATAGAGCGAAAGCGCATCATTCTTTCACTGCATGGAGGATCAATAGATACAGAAAGATTAAAAAATATACTCTTGTGATCACTTATCATCAGGTCTTCACAACAAGTATTCATAATGCTAAGACCGATAGAGAAAACAAGGTCCAACGTATGACCACCAGAGTGAGTTGCGCCAATAACATGCTGTATTAAATTGTGCGACTTAGTAATACTTAGAAACTCATTTGCAGCGCCGTTTTCACAATCATCAATGTGCAGGTTAAAGTCACCAAGTAACAACAAATTTTCCAGTTTGATACAAGAGATCAGGAAGTCCGAGAATTCTGATAAAAACTGAGTAGCCGAACCAGGAAGACGGTAAATTAAGGCACAATAGAATGGCCTGGACCGCCCAACATTAGTGAGTTGCAGCTCGAAAGTAGAAAAGGTTTTCGTGCTCACCAAATGGCAGACATAGCGAGACTTCCACACCACAGCTAGACCTCCACCGCGGCCTGACAGGCGTGGAGATCCAGTGTAGGAGCAGTCTGCAGGGCATTTAGGTGAATAAACTCCATGTTCTGTTGCCACATTTCTGTCACAAACAGAAAGTCCAAGTTCTCCCTAGTAAACAAGTCATTTAGGACATAAGCCTTGTTTGCAATAGAGCAGGCATTTACCAAGCATATTTTCACAGATGAAAAGGAAGAGTTCAAGGAGCAGGAAGTTGTGCGCTCAAAGGGTCAGAGCAGTCCACAACAGCCCTGACATCTCCAAAGCGCCGACGAGGTAAATCCATGCTTAGAAATCCACAGGGGGCATCCGGAATCAGTGCCCGCAGATATGATGTTCTGACAGGACTACCCCTAGGCCAAGCAGGGAATAACCTTCCCAGCTGGACACCATACGGGAGCAGCACAGGATGACCCACGTCAGGACAGCCCTGAGAGTTGACAGCAAGAACTTGCTTCCAACGGTGCCGGAGTTTAACTTGGGAACCTGCCCTAGATCCACGTCTCCTCCATTTGCAGTGTTTCTTGGCTGATGACATAAACTTCCTCCTCCAGTCATGCTGTAGCGATAGACCAAGGGAAGGTAAGCGGCGCACAAATGGGGGTAATGGAGGTGGATTCCCAACTCCAGGCAGACTATCCATGACAGTTCTGATTTGCAGCAACATTTGCCGATCACAGTCCAAGGCAACCGAAACATCTAATCTCATTATCTCTAGCTGCTTTATCCTGTTCTACAGGGTCGCAGGCAAGCTGGAGCCTATCCCAGCTGACTATGGGCGAAAGGCGGGGTACACCCTGGACAAGTCGCCAGGCCATCACAGGGCTGACACATAGACACAGTCAACCATTCACACTCACATTCACACCTATGGTCAATTTAGAGTCACCAGTTAACCTAAAGCCCCGTCTACATGATCATACATTTGTCCATGGACATCGTCATACAAATGTATGATGATGTTCATGGACAAATGTATAATCGTGTGGACGGTTTTCCCAACAAACTTGAACAACGTCATACTTGTATGACGTTGTATGATGTTGTTCAAATTTTTAGAATCGTGTTTCTACTTTCCAACAAATGTTCACAACATCTTACAACATTTTGGGTCATCCACCAATCAGATTGTTAATTCGGGTTATGTGATCTACACTGCCTGTCATGTGACATACAAAATGGCAACCCCCAAGGAAGAGAATGTATGATCGTGTGGACAGAAATCCACAACATGATCATACAAACTTGAACATCATCATACATTTGTATGATAATGTTTTGGACAAATGTATGATCGTGTAGACGGGGCTTAACCTGCATGTCTTTGGACTGTGGGGGAAACTGGAGCACCCGGAGGAAACCCACGCAGACAACATGCAAACCCCACACAGAAAGGCCCTTGCCGGCCACGGGGCTCGAACCCGGACCTTCTTGCTGTGAGGCGACAGCGCTAACCACTACACCACCGTGCTGCCCCAGCTGAAACATCACTGGCGAATAATAGCAATGGCAAGAGTAGGCATAGAATTGCCAACAGTTGAGATAGTGACAGTGGCAGCGACAGTTGGGCCGGGGCAGTGGCAAAGCCAAACACAGGCACCATCTTAGTGAACCCCGCCCATCTAGTTACAACTAGATCATCAAATTGTATGTATAATAATAATAATAATAATATTGACTGACTTTTTTTTCCATGGTATATCAGATATATTCCATTCAGCTAGCATGATATTGAACTTGTCTTCAACTCACTGAATATCATGCTAGCTGAATGGAATATATCTGATATACCACTCAATGCCAGCCAATATTATTTAATTATCTCATTACAGTGGCACCTGTCAAGGGGTGGGACATATGAGGCAGCAAGAGAACAGTCAGTTCTTGAAGTTGATCTGTTGGAAGCAGGAAAAATGGGCAAGGAAGGACAACCAGTGAACCAGCAACAGGGTCATGGGTGTCGAAGGCTCCTCGATTCGCATGGGGCATGAAGGCTAGCCCATATTGTCCATATTTCATAGAAGAGCTATTGTAGCACAAACTGGTGAAAAAGTTAATGCTGGCTAAAACAGAAAGGTTTCTGCATTAAATTTTCAGCAGTTTGTGCTACAGTAGGTCTTTTGTGGGATTGGAGCATATGGACTAGCCTTTGTGCCCCATGCAAATCGGTGAGCCTTTGACATCCATGACCCTGTCGCTGGTTCACTGGTTGTCCTTCCTTTGACCACTTTGATAGGTACTAACCGTTGCATACTGGGAACACCCCACAAGATGTGCCATTTTGGAGATGTTCAGACCCAATTATCTAGCCATCACATGCCCTTGTCAAAATCACCCAGATCCTTACGTTTACTCATTTTTCCTGCTTCCAACATATCAACTTCAAGAATTGACTGTTCTCTTGCTGGCTAATATATCCCACCCGTTGATAGGTGACACTGTAATGAGATCATTAATGTTACTCACTTCACCTGTCAGTAGTTTTAATGTTATGGCTGATCGATGTACATACGCTTTCATGTAGCATTTGGATCATTGCTGAAGTTTGGATTTGGGCAAATTATTCTTGTAAGAGATACTTTGAGGCTTTAGCTGAATCTCAAATTGCTCTCTGTACCTCTTTAGGTATACTCCATAGAGTAAAACTTCTAGAGCAACAATGTGTTCTACTGGGGTTCACCCTAAGACACATTTACAGCATTGTTATGGATTTGGTATTGTTTCAATTATGCCACTGAATGTGAGCCTTGCTCACGCACATGAGTGAGTTGTGAAAATGTGGACAGCCTGTCTGGTTGGATGTGTTTCATAAGTAAAAAGGCAACCATTATCTCTGTCCTTTCTGATACTCTCTGCTTTCCCAAATGGTGCTATTGAATGGTTCTGTCTCATCAGTCCACTGCCTACTGCCGAACTTTGACCTTTTATACTGACTCTATACTGACTGTAATTTCTCCTATATGCTCAACACTGAATGTCAAATATCCAGTTTAATTGGTAAATGAAAGTACAAGTACATATTTGGTAAACAAATATGGGATATTTTTCAATATACAAAAATCAGGGAAGTTATAATAAGAAAATGCATTGAACAGAGCTTAAATTCCAGTGATATAAGCACTTGTTACCTGAAGTGAAGCCAACTCACTGCTGCAAGTAAAAATAGAAGGTGTAAAACAACTAGAGCTATTAGAGGAGGAGGGCATCCATGAAGCACCCAGAGGGGGCTACAACCTTAAAGGAGACATGCAGCGCCATGGCCTCACTTTTTGTTTATAAATACCTTGAGACCTCAAGAATGGCATAGTAATAGTTTTAAGCATTAACAATAAATCTAATATAGTAATTTTTATGATTAAAATTATTCATATAGGTAGCAATCTGAGTGAATGACCTTGACATCTGTGACATCACCTCAGGAAGGCTATCGGTCTCATCACCATTTCCGCTATACTAAAACACAGAGCTGACTGCAACTTCAAGCTTCCATTTTGAGCTAATTTATCGCCATGCCACGTAGATGTGTTGCTGGCTGGTGCAGCAACATAACAGAAGGTGAATTTATGTTGCATTCATGGCCCAAGAATGTTCAAATTGCAAAGATTTGGACACATTTTGCGAGAAGTTCATGGGCACATTGGGCGCCTACGAAGTGGTCTCTCCTCTGCTCTGCACATTTTACTGAAGACTCGTATGAAACCTCTGATCGGTTGAGGAGTGTTGACTATAAGCCCATATTGAAAGAGGCTGCAGTACCAATAGTTAAACGAAAATAAAACTACAAGAAAAGGAAAGTAAGTTCAGTTGCACCAGTTCTCCCAGAGTGTGAGCCGAGGGTTGTTGCTAAAACCTGGGATGGAACGGGACTGGACAGGACGTGACATATTATCACTCGGGCAGTGATCTCCCTGCGGTTGTTGCTAAAACCGGTGATGTCTCATTCCATCCCGGGTTTTAGTAATTGCCTGAGCTGAGCAGTAATGGGGGAGTACTCAGTATGGAGAAAATGGAGAATGAGTGGACTAGCCGTCTGATTTCTCCGCTGGATATGCTTGCCTCAGCAGCAATATCTCGCCCTTAAGTGGAAGAAGCAAATGAACAGAGAACTGAATGAACAACTGAAAGTCAGATTGTTTCAAAACAATTGTCCACAAGATCAGCTTTCAAGAAGCGAGAACACAGATGGGTTAGATGCGACTCTCATTTGGATACAAAACAACAAAAACAACAACAACAACACTCATTGTTTACCTGCATTTAGATTAATACATGTAACTTGTATTGTGTATTTAAGTTACTGGTATAAGATTATTTAATTTGCTTCAGAATGTGATTGTCTCAGTTCATCTGATTATTTAATTATCCATTTACATTTTATCAGTAAAAAAAGAATGCATGTACATGTACGTTGCATAAGTTATAACACCTATCCTGTTTTAATGAGAGTCAACCCACAATCAGTGAAGCCAAATCAGTCTTGGTTGAGCAAGTCGGTAACGGTATTTCTTACTTTCACCGTAAATTTTTATTTATATGACTTTGGTCTATACCTGTCAAAGGCCTCGGCCTTAAAACTGGTTCCTGCTGTGATGTCACACACTCAGGGCTGGCTGGCTCAGTGAGGCAGCTCGAATGCCAACTTTGTGGTCGATTTTAACTCCATCCATCCATTATCTGTAGCTGCTTATCCTGTTCTACAAGGGTCACAGGCAAGCTGGAGCCTATCCCAGCTGAGTATGGGTGAGAGGCGGGGTACACCCTGGACAAGTTGCCAGGTCATCGCAGAGCTGACACAGAGACAAGCAACCATTCACACTCATGGTCAATTTAGAGCCATCAATTAGCCTAACCTGCATGCCTTTGGACTGTAGGGGAAACCGAAGCACCTAGAGGAAACCCACACAGACACGGGGAGAACATGTAAACTCCACACAGAAAGGCCCTCGCCAGCCGCTGAGCTCAAACCCAGGACCTTCTTGCTGTGAGGCAACAGTGCTAACCACTACACCACCATGCCACCATTTATGCAGCATACAAGAGTCAAGGATGGAGATACTATCCACTCAGAAATGTATTTAAAAATAAAGGTTCTGTGTATCTCCTTTAAAGATAAAGTGCTTAAATAAGGTTCCTGAGAATGTACATCATCTTGGGAAAGAAAGGCATTTCATAGGATTATGTAACCTCCTTCATTACTAAACGTATAGTGAAAAGAGAAAGAGGAAAACATGCAGTTTGTGAGATAAGCCACATGTACAGCAGCAGTCAAAAGTTTGGACATACCTTCTAATTCAATGTTTTTTCTTTATTTTTATTAATTAAATGACACTTTATGTCTTAAAGTAATGATGGATGTCGTTTCTCTTTACTTAGTTGAGCGGTTCTTGATATAATATGGATTACTAAGGTTATGGAATAGGGTGATTTACTGTATTGTTATCATTTACTATTTACTGCTTGATCTCAAATGCATTAAGAAGGCAATAAATTGCACTAATTAACTTTTGACAAGACACACCTGTTAATTGAAAAGCATTCCAGGTGATTACCTCATAAAGCTAGTTAATATGTGTAAAGTGTCATCAAGGTAAACAGTGGCTACTGTGAAGAATCTAAAATATGGAACAAATTTTGTTTTTTGTTTACCACATAATTCCATACATGTTCCATATGTTATTTCATAGTTTTGAGCTTCAGTATTGTTCTACAATGTAGAAAATAGTCAAAGTACAGAAAAACCTATGAGTAGGTCTGTCCAAACTTTGGACTGGCACTGTATGTGAAAGGATAGAGACAGATCAATCATATTCCCATGTTTTTCAGCCAAAATTGTGTTAAATGTCCATTTTATTGAAAAGGTTTTTAATTATATAAAGGAAGGAAATGGGTAAAATAGCATCTAAAATACTGAATGCATAATGTATATACAGCCAACACAAGCCTAAAGCACTAACATTTCTCTTCATGTAAAACAAACAATTCTGAACATAGTTTTATGAGCGTTCCTAAAAAAAATCTGTCACAGATAAATCAAAAGTGCTTCATTTATTAACGTGCACATTTCAGGAGTAAGACATTAGTAATTAGGTTAAGACCTATGGTTCAGTTTCCAAAAACGTCCTTAAGCTGATGCATTACAAAATAAAAACAAATTATTTTCATCACAAATACAAACTATCAATAAATTAAGATATTTAGCCAAGATTATCGATTAATTAAACTAGCAAACTATGTATTATGATTTATAAGACATAAAGAGCAGGCTGTGAATTTAATTTGATGCATATAATTTAAAGTTGATAAATTGATACCAAACTAGCAATACAAACTGTAAACATTGTAAAATAACATTGCAGTCACAGTCTATTAAGATTAAGTAACACAACATAGCTTGACATTTAAAATGATTGAAAAAATATATACCTTCTCTAATGATGAGACACTCAGCTTGAGGAAAAAAAAAGTCCAAGAACCCATACATTAACAATGTCTCAGGTTAATTTCTAATATCAGCCAGTTTAGTCTAATAAGCAGGTCTGAAAAGGTACTTACAATAACACAAAAGTAATTAATTAAAAAAGTGAGTTATTTTAAAATAAATTTGGTCACAAAGTACAACTTCATTAAGCATACATAAAAAGTATTGCTCTGTATAATGAAAGACTACAAGAACTGCCACTGATTTTATTATACTAATGGTACTAATATAATGTTAAATATTACAATTTACAAGTTTTAATTAATAGCATTAGTTTTAAACGTCTAAGGACACTATTTTTTGTTCCGGCATAAGTGTAACTAATTGCTTTTTTCCCTAATTCATACACTTTTGCTATTTAAGTGTTGAGAAATGAACTCAGAAAAACATTGAATGCACCTGCAGGGGCATAGAGAAGAAATGCAACAGAGGATGTGACAGTCAAAGTCTGTGGATGCAATGAGATTTTAGCACAGACTCAGTGAAGATTTCTTACAGCGTAGTTTTGTGAATGTACTATTAATGCCAACCGCGAGTTGGCCTAGTGGTGTGTGTATCCACCTCTTGATCAGGAAATCACAAGTTCTACTTGCAGTCGGGTCATACCAAAGACCATCATAAAAATGGTACCTACTACTGTCTGGCAAGGCATGCTGCAATACAGATGTGACTGGGATGTCAAACTCTCACGGTTACCAGAGGACCAGCCCCCCACTGCAACCCTCACTGTATAGGTGAGAGGCCAAGGGCTACGGAAATGGAAATCGGCGCCACCCAATGCACCATAAGGCCTGGCTAGTACTGGGATGGGAGATTGCATGGGAAGACCAGGGCATTGCGTGGGAAGGACTTTAGACTATGAATGTCATGTCTTTAATAAGAATAGTTCACCCAATTTCTACTAATTAATTATATCCGACATGTAATTATGTACAGAAATATCACCAACATAGGGAAGAGGAATTAGCCAAAATAAGCATAAGAGTGCACACACATGTGAGCAAAGGCCCACAAAAGAGCATGGGAACACACACACACACACACACACACACACAAATGCATTTAATTGTATGTCATTACAGCAACATAATTGTGCTGACACTAATAAGAAAAGTTTATTTGCATAGATATCACAGCCCCACATTATCTCTTGATAATGTATTCATTTTAACCACACCCTTCTGCACCAGGTTGCTGCCTGCATAGAAATACCTCTGCCACACTGTTGGAATCTCAATCGTATACGCACATTATTTTTGCTTTTGATCATGATCATGATCACGAGAGTAGAAGTATAATGGTATGAAGTCAAGGCAACTTACATTCTTAAAAACATTTCAGCACTTCTATAACATGCAGAAAAAGTTTTAAATGACCTGGTTGACTGAGTGCATTCAGAGACTCGTAAACACTACAGGAAGTGTGTACTGTACTGGTTATGTATGCCTTATGCAGTTGCACATAGTGCCCAATGTGACAGTATACCTCCCATGTAACTGATCAGAGCCTGTTCTACTCATTCTGTCTCCCTGCTGTAAACTGACAGGCCGTGAACTGGGGGTCTAAAAATAGTGCAAAGGAAAGTGAGGCCCCAAGACAAATCAGGGACTAGTTACAGCAGCTCTAAGGTGAAGGTGAGGAAATACATTTTAGGGAAAAAGCCTCTAACAATGTTCATGTTAATATGAGAATTTGGACAACTTTAAATGGTGAGCATGAATGCACAAAAATACTGCAGGTTTTGGGAAAATGGAACGCAATAGTCTGACTAATCTAAAGTTTGTCACAGGATTAGTGTTTCATTTCTGAGCACGGAACAGGGTGATCAACAAAATGAATCAGATGCAGAAAAATTATATTGTGAGAAAAATAAATCACTACTGGACACCAATAAACATCACTTCAATAACTTTATAAAATTGATGTGTGTTTTAGAGCATCAGTAAGGTGTCTTTTTGTGCCGGTGATACTCCAGCTGAACACATCACTCTCTGCTTAAAAAAAAAGACAAAAAAAAATGCTGAACATTGTCTCTCGACTATATTATTGATTCTTTTGCTGCTGCCACCTCTGAACTCGAAGAATTCCGCATAGTTGTGGGTGCAGAACGAAGAACTATGTCATTTGTGACTTCTACTGGCACTACTCTTTGTCGTCCTTGGGCTTGTCTGTAGGGTGCTGGCACTATGAGACCAGTTGAAGTGGGTTTGACTGGCATGGGCCTGGACTTAAGCTCCAGAGCCATAGCCAGCTCTGCATTACTGCCATAGAGAGCATTCATCTTTCGTGCTATCAGACCCTCCATTTCTGGCAGTTCCTCGTCCTCCTGTCGCCTCACTTTTCTTTTCTTGGAGCGATGCATGAAGGAGGCATGGTGGATAGCGCGTCTGAGGAGGTGTTTGCGGTATGCATGTTGGATCAGAGTAGCTGCCCGCGCCTCCTCCTTTCTCCTTAGTGTGGTGATGATGGGCTCAAAGGATGCAGTACTTGGGTTGTTCATCTTGAACTTTGCCTCCATACTCTCTCTCATGGCTGCCATCTCAGTAGTGTCTCCCAGCACTTGTTGGGTGACGGCCAGCATAATATCTAGACAGTGGATTTTGTCTCCTATTACAACCGGCAGATCCATATTGACCAGTGTGATTCTGTTAGGTTTGTGAATACGTAAGGGTTCTTGCAGTGCATCAACAAAGTTAAACACATGGTCATAGTCCAAAAATTGAGTGCCTTCTGTGTCAAACTTCTCCCAAGTCTCATTAAACATCTCAAAGTCCTCCTCACATAGTGGGTCACTGCTCTCCTCCTGGGCAACATTGAAGTTCTCCAGGATGATGGCAATATACATGTTCACCACCACTAAGAAAGACATGATAATGTAACTGCAGAAGAACATGATGCCCATGCCTGGGTTGCCACAGTTGCCCCTCACTTTTGTTCCAGGGTTTTCAATGTCAGGGTCACAGTCAGGAGGGCCGCTGTTTAGCATAGGTAGCAGTAGCCCATCCCAACCAGCTGAAGTTGTGATCTCAAATAAGCAGAGGATGCTATTCCCAAAGGTCTCAAAGTTAAAAATGTCATCAACACCAGCCTCCTTTTTCACATAGGCAAAGTTAGACATTCCAAAGATGGAAAAGATGAACATGATAAGGAAGAGAAGCAGGCCGATGTTGAACAGGGCAGGAAGTGACATCATCAGAGCAAATAAAAGTGTCCTGATGCCCTTTGCCCCTTTGATAAGACGCAGCACACGGCCAATTCTAGCCAAGCGGATGACACGGAACAGGGTGGGGGACACAAAGTACTTCTCAATTATATCTGACAGCGCAAGTCCTTTGAGAAAACAGACAAAAACAGTATAAGAAGCCATCCAAACATTGTCAGCAGCAATAAGAATTGCTGGGTTTCAGTCACGTGACATTTCTTGGCGGTTTTACCGGAAGTGAAATAGTTGGTGGTCTAAATGGCTGCCGTAGCGCAAACAACTAGCGATAACTTATCAGAGTACGCTCATAATCTAGAAGCCACTGCTCGCTTTAGATATATTCAGAAGATTGCTATGTGCAATGGAATCGACCCCTACAGTCTGGGAAGGAAGGATTTGTCATACGATCTCGAAAACTACCCTTCAGTCGAGTTCCCCGACATCTCGAACCATCTGGTGTTGCAGACATCCTTCTACACTGCAAAACAGATGAAAGCATGGAAAAGTATGGAGGCTTACAACTTTTTTGTATGTGGCTGGGTAAAGGACCTCGGTATCAAGTTGCTGCTGAATTAATCCTGTATTGTTTTTGCCCGTCTAAGTATGTTTTTTTAAGCTTTTCGTTTGTGTCTTTACAGCGAAGTGCTGCAAGTTGAAGTGTAAACAGTTTGCTTGATTCTCACTTGTGTTGGCTCTTATCTCTCAGGTAAATCATTCACAAAGATCATCAGAAGCCTCTTTAAAGACCTGGATCTTAGTTAAACAAGACGGAGAAATGATCACTGCGCATTGTAACTGTACAGCTGGGGAAGAATTTTGTCGCGACCTTCATGCATATGGACTTTGTGAGGAGGAAACAAAGAAACAGCTGGGGACTTTAGCACTTCGTGACTAAAAAAAGGTACCATAAAATAATGACACACAGAAGAAAAGTACTTGGAAAACACTAACAACATAGCTGAGAGGGATACAAACCTTTCACGAAGTGATCACTGCAGACTCGAGCATGCTTCGACTCGGCTCCCTTCGATTTCAGTGAGAGGTTCAAAAGCTGCCTTTCTCGACATCTTTTTGTAAAATCCTGTGTTTGTTCACCCTTTTTTATTAGTTCATGGGGAACCCTGAGGAAACTTTTATGAGTTTCACGGTTTGATTGATTCAGACAACCTAAAACAACACGAGCATAAGGCATTTTTCATGCGAGCAATGCACCTTCTCCATATAAACGCTTTGCCAACTGAGCTTTGGTAAACCACCAGCTAAAGTTTTGAATAACTAATGAGGCGGATGTGACGTCACGTGAAACCCAGCAATAGCACTGTGTATATGGGGGTGCGGGACAACAGCTTAATAACTAATTAATAGTTAATGTTGAACTCAATTATTCAGCCAATTTAAGCAAACAACATACTTTTATTAAAATTTAACCCACACTCCAGCTCATGATTTAGTCCACCAGAGTCAATAAAAACTGATGACTAATAAATAATTTGCTACTTTTGGTTACTCAGAACCTACCAGCTATTGAAAGAATGACAACGATGAAATCAAACACATTCCATCCCACAGTGAAGAAGTATTGTCTCAGTGCCAACATTTTGAGGAGGCACTCTCCAGTGAAGACAACAATGAAAATTAGGTTGATCTGGTAGAGAACATTTATTTTCTCTGCACTTTGGTCATCTGTCTCAATCATCATGGTAACCATGTTGAGGCAAATTAGCACCATGATGAAGATGTCAAAGAACTGCTGAGAGATGAAGTCAAACACCATGCCCTGGATCATATTCTGGAAGGTGACGAACATAATGGATGACCATCACAAACGAACCAAAAACATCCTGGCTATATTTAAATGAGTAGTGTCTAATAAAAAAAATAGTCAAGTGTCATAATGTGAAAGAAACAACAGCAGAATGTGTAGTGTTCTGCTTATTCATGATTTCTGCATACCGTAGGGCGAGGTATGGGTTTGGCAGGCTTCTTGGAACCCAGCTTTTTCATGGCATTGTAGTACTTTTTCTGCTCCTCTGTCATGAAGAGATCTTCCCCACCGAAGTATATAATAAATAACAAATACACAATTATTTTTTTCTATCTATGGTCAATCAAACCTTTTTAGGATAAAACAAGAAAGAACTGGTGCTCATCTTTTGCTTTTGCTGATTAAAGTTGTCAATGATGACACCAATGAAGAGGTTGAGGGTGAAGAAGGAGCCAAAGATGATGAAGATGACAAAATACAGATACATATATATGTTAATCTCATATGATGGCTGTTCTTCCACCTGCAAGTAAACAGAAATAAGCAATTTAAATTAAATTGCCATTTGAAATGTATATTTGGGGGGGGATCTCATATATATATATATATATATATATATATATATATATATATATATATATATATATATATATACAGTGGTATGCAAAAGTTTGGGCACCCCTTGTCAAAATTGCTGTTACTGTGAACAGTTAAGCAAGTTGAAGATGAAATGATCTCCAAAAGGCATAAAGTTAAAGATGACTCATTCCCTTTATATTTTAAGCAAAAACAATTTTTTATTTTCATCTTTTACATTTTCAAAATTACAAAAAAGGAAAAGGGCCCAAAGCAAAAGTTTGGGCACCCTGCATGGTTAGTACCTAGTAACACCCCCTTTGGCAAGTATCACAGCTTGTAAACACTTTTTGTAGCCAGCTAATAATCTTTCAGTTCTTACCTGGGGGATTTTCACACATTCGTCCTTGCATAAGGCTTCCAGTTCTACAAGTTTCTTGGGCTGTCTTGGATGCACTGCTCTTTTGAGATCTATCTACAGATTTTCAATGATGTTTAGGTCAGGGGACTGTGAGGGTCAGGGCAAAACCTTCAGCTTGTGCCTCTTGAGGTATTCCATTGTAGATTTTGAGGTGTGTTTTGGATCTTTGTCTTATTGTAGGACCCGTCCTCTTTTTAACTTCAACTTTTTTACAGATGGTGTGATGTTTGCTTCCAGAATTTGCTGGTATTTATTTGAATCCATGCTTCCCTCAACCAATGAAATGTGCCCTGTGCCACTGTCTGCAACACAACCCCAAAGCATGATCGATCCACACCCATGCTTCAGAGTTGGAGAGGTGTTCTTTTCCTGGAATTTGGCACCCTTTTTTCTCCAAACATACCTTTGCACATTGTGGCCAAAAAATTCTATTTTGATTTCATCAGTCCACAGGACTCGTTTCCAAAATGCATCAGACTTATTTAGATGTTCATTTGCAAACTTCAAATGCTGAATTTTGTGGCTAGGATGCAGGAAAGGTTTTCTTTTGATGACTGTCCCATGAAGGTCATATTTGTTCAGGTGTTGCTGCAGAGTAGAACAGTGCACCACCACTCCAGGGTCTGCTAAATCTTTCTGAAGGTCTTTTGCAGTCAAAAAGGGTTTTTTTTTATTTGCCTTTCTAGCAATCCAACAAGCAGTTCTTTCAGAAAGTTTTTTTCCACTGTTTCTGTTAACTGCCATTTCTTAATAACATTACAATCTGAGGAAACAGCTACCTGAAAACACTTTGCTATGTTCTTGTAGCCTTCTCCTGTTTTGTGAGCATCAATTATTTTATTATTCAGAATGCGAGGGAGTTGCTTAGAGGAGCCCATGGCTGTTGATTTTAGGGGCAAGTTTGAGGAGTCAGAGAATTTATACAGCTTTGAAATCTGCATCATCTGACCTTTCCTAATGAAGAATTTGAACAAGCCACAGCTCAATAAGCTAATTAAGGTCTGGAACCTTGGTAAAAGTTACCTGAGAACTCAAAGTATTAGGGTGCCCAAACTTTCGCATGGGTGTTCCTTTTCTTTTTTCACGCTCCAATTGTACAAAGCAAAAATACACAAATCTTGCAGAAAACGCTGAAAAGAAATGTCTCGTCTTTGCCTTTATGCCTTTTGGTGATCAGTTCATCTTCTGCTCACTTAACTATTCACAGTAACAGACATTTTCAGTAAGGGTACCCAAACTTTTGCATGCCACTGTATGTATCACACACACACACACACACACACACACACACACACACACACACACGCACACACACACACACACGACTGTTTTACTGGGAAATATGCCACTCAAATTTTTCATCCGAGCCTTAGAGAACCAGAACCATGACATATTTCTCTGTATGTCCTTTATGAGGAAATTGATGAATTGTGGGGTAAATTTTGGTACTTTTTGTTTGTAAATGTGTCTATATAATAAAAAAAAAAAAATCACGTGTTGGCTTGAAGATCTGAAGTTTATCTTCTTGTGTTGAAAAACTCGCATTTTTCATACAAAATACATCGCGGATCTGAGTGACATATTTAAATAATATTGGCTGGCATTGAGTGGTATATCAGATATATTCCATTCAGCTTGCATGATACTAAATGAGTCAAAGGCGAACTCTCAAAAAACCTTACATGCAAATCCCTAATTTACATTTTTTTTGTACCCCTGCTTTGAACATCAGTTACAGCTGTGGTCAGAAGTTTACAAACACAGACATGAATGTCATCATGGACATGAATCTAACAGTAATATTGGGCTTTCAGTGATTTCTTTGAAATGTTCCTTTTCTGGGGCAGAATCTTTGTACAACATACATCTATGATAGAAAAAAACAAGAATTTGATGCACACATTTTAATTTATTTTGAGTTTTCTGAAATCAACACAGGGTCAGCATTATATGCACAGGGTCAAAATGCCCACTGATGTTGTACCAATCTACAGCACCAACCACATCATCAAGTTTACGGATGACACAACTGTGGTGGGCCTCATCACTAACAATGATGAAGCCAACTACAGGAATGAGGTGAGCCAACTGGTCCAGTGGAGTAAAGACAACAATCTGTTCCTGAATGTGGGGAAGACCAAAGAGATTGTGGTTGACTTCAGAAGAGGTCACTCACAGCATCCCCCTCTGACCATCGACGGTGCTGCAGTGGAGAGGGTGAGCAGCACCAAATTCCTAGGGGTGCACATCGCTGAGGACCTCTCCTGGTCCAACAACACCGCATCGCTAGCCAAGAAGGCTCAAACTCGCCTCTACTTCCTCCACAAACTGAGGAGTGCATGAGTCCCATCCCCCATGATGTGCCCTTTCTACAGGGGCACCATTGAGAGTGTCCTCACTGGCTGCATCACTGTGTGGTACGGAGGCTGCAGTGCCTCCTGCTGGAAGACTCTGCAACGTATAGTGAACACGGCCAGCAAGGTCATTGGTATCCCTCAGCCCTCCCTTACGGACATCTATCACTCCCGTCTCACTCGCAGAGCCATCAGCATCACTGGTGACACCTCCCACCCTTCAGCCTCCTGCCCTCAGGGAAAAGGTACCGGAGCCTCCGGGCCCACTCCACAAGATTACTGAATAGCTTCATCCACCAGGCTGTCAGGATGCTGAACTCTGTCCATTACGTACTCCCTACCCCTGGTCTGTAACACATTCATTCACACAAGAAACTCTATCTCATCCGTTTGCTCATCACACTATAAACATTAGCATTACTGCTATATCTGCTGCTATTGCTCATTTGCACTACTGTTCATATACACCTCATAAGCTGCTCTTCTAGCATCTTCTCCGTTACAGATATTGTACTGTATTTGCACTACTGCTATTTTGTACACTGCTTGATTTTAGAGTGTATTTTTACTTATATTATCTATATTTATAAATATTTATATATATTGTTTTTGGCAGCACGGTGGTGTAGTGGTTAGCACTGTTGCCTCACAGCAAGAAGGTCCGGGTTCGAGCCCTGTGGCCGGCGAGGGCCTTTCTGTGCGGAGTTTGCATGTTCTCCCCGTGTCCGCGTGGGTTTCCTCCGGGTGCTCCGGTTCCCCCCACAGTCCAAAGACATGCAGGTTAGGTTAACTGGTGACTCTAAATTGACCGTAGGTGTGAATGTGAGTGTGAATGGTTGTCTGTGTCTATGTGTTGGCCCTGTGATGACCTGGTGACTTGTCCAGGGTGTACCCCGCCTTTCGCCCGTAGTCAGCTGGGATAGGCTCCAGCTTGCCTGTGACCCTGTAGAACAGGATAAAGCGGCTACAGATAATGAGATGAGATATATTGTTTTTCTTAATATAATTTTTTTAATCTAATTTTACAAGTAAGGTGAGAGAGAAACGGCTTTTCAATTCTCCTATATGTCCTGGATATATAGTGAATTGACAATAAAAAATCTTTGAATCTTTGAATGTTACATATGCGGCGTAGCACGGTGGTGTAGTGGTTAACACTGTCACCTCACAGCAAGAAGGTTCTGGGTTTGAGTCCAATGGTCGACGGTGGCCTTTCTGTGTGGAGTTTGTATGTTCTCCCTGTGTCTGCATGGGTTTCCTCCGGGTGCTCCGGTTTCCCCCACAGTCCAAAGACATGCAGGTTAGGCTAATTGGTGCCTCTAAATTGACCATAGGTATGAATGGGACTGTGAATGGTTGTTTATCTTTATGTGTCAGCCCTGCAATGATCTGGTGACTTGTCTAGGGTGTACCCCGCCTCTCGCCCATAGTCAGCTGGGATAGGCTCCAGCTTGCCCACGACCCTGCACAGGATAAGCAGTTATGGATAATGGATGGATGTTACATATGCACACTTAAATGATTAATACAGTGGTGCTGAAAGGTCCAAAACCTCTTAACTTCCTGTTAGTGACCATGATTGAATACAGCTGGCAACTTCTCTGTGTCAACATAAAAAGGGTTTGTTTGACACTCATTGGATTGATCAACAAACAGTACAATAGAAAATTCCAAAGAACACAGTACAGATCTGAGAAAGAGGATCATAGATTTACACAACTCTCTTGGAGACATTTCTAAACAACTGTAAATTGCAAGATCATCAGTTCAAACAACTGTATATAAGTACAAGTTTTTTTGGGAGGTGTGGCCACTTTGCCAAGCTACTTTGCTGGAAGAAGACCCAAATTGTTACCCTCAGCTGAGAGGAAGCTGGTTAAGAAATTGGGTTGGTCAGGAACAACCCAGGAACCACCAAGGCACAGGCCTGCCATGAACTGCAAGCTGCTGGAACACTGTGTACAATCAAGTGAATTTTATATCACCATGGACTATGAGGTTTCTGTCCAAGAAAGAAGCTTCTGTTCCAAAAACAACATCTTTAAGCTTGACTAAAGTTTGCAGCTGACAACATGGACAAAGAAAAAGCATTCTGGAGGAAAGTTTTATGATCAGATGAGACCAATATTGAGTTGTTTGGCCACAATGACCAAAGATACAGAGGGACACTGTACCACCTGTTAAACATGGTGGTGGTAGCATCATGCTTTGGGGCTGTTTTGCTGCAAGTGGCACTGGTGTTTTGCACAAAGTGGATGAAATAATGAAGGAGGACTGCCTCAGAATTCTTCCACATAACCTCAAACCATCAGAAACTTGGACACAGTTGGGTGTTCCAACAGGACAGTGACCCCAAATACACATCAAAGCTGCTTGTGGAATTAACATTAAGCTTAAAACAAGTCCTGACCTCAACCCTATCGAAAATATATGGACTGTACTTAAAATTCAAGTCCATGCCAGGAAACACACAAATTTAATTTTCTCAATTCTGCTAAGAAGGCTGGTCAAATATCCAACCTGAATTCAGCCAGAAGCTTGTTGAGGGCTACCAAAAGTGTCTGGTCAAGGCGAAACTTGCTAACATTTAATTAAATATTAGTTCTGCTGTATATAAATGTTTGACCCTGTATGTAAAATTTATAATTTTGGTACTGTGTTGATTTCAGAAAACCCAAAATAAATTAAAACTTGTGCAGCAAATGCTTAGTTTTCTTTTTCTATTGAAGATGTACACTGTACAATCATTCTGTCACAGAAAAGGGACAGTTCAAAGAAATAATTTCTATGGCCCAATATTGCCATAAAATTCATATCCATGATGACATTCATGTCTGTGTATGTAAACATCTCACTACAACTATAATTCATGCATTTATTCTTTATAAATCACTGGCAACATGCTCAAGTTTTGCACAAAAATTTTTGCACACATACATTCGAGAGTTATTTGGGATGTTTGTAAATCAGGGCCAGAGTGTATACTCCATGCTGTAAAAAAAAAATGCACGTGTTTACAAATTTCAAGAAACAAATGAATCACCTCTCTGGAATCCACTGCAGCATACATAATGTCCATCCAGCCTTTAAATGTAGCCTATGACCAGAAAAGTAATTCTCAGTATTTGATGAACAAAAAGCTACACACTAATGAGGTTAAAATGCAGCATTACCTTATACCCTCTGAAGCAAGGAAATAAAGATAGGACATCAAAATTATATTGCAAAACATAACAATTATGCAGCTTTTAATTGAACAGATTAGCTGAAAGTTGCATATTTTCCAAGGTAATATTTTCCAAGCCTATATTTTGACACACACACACACACACACACACACACACACACACACACACACACACAATATTATATATAATTTAGCAAAATCTAAGTATCTGAATACTTCCAAATAAAAAAACTGAAACATGTGCTCACCACTTGTAACAGGGAAAGATAACCCAATCCCACATTGTCATAGTTGACCTTGACATTGACCCAGCGTGTTTCATTCGTGTGCATTAGTGCTATGCAGTCACTTATGTTGTTCACTTGCTCAAGAGGGAAAAGTTCTTCTGTGGTGGTATTAATGCAGCGGTAGAATTTTCCAGCAAACAGGTTGACCCCCATAATACTGAAGATCAGCCAGAATATTAGACACACCAGGAGCACATTCATGATGGAAGGAATGGCACCCAGCAGTGCGTTCACTACCACCTGTACAGACAGTCATAATCATCATCGAACTCTGGGTGTGGTACAGTCATACAGTAAAGGATGATGTGATGTGTGTGCTAAAACTTGAAAACATTAAGTTCTACTTTGAGAGAAGCTCTCACCCTCATTCCTTCAAATCTGGAAAGGGCACGTAAAGGTCGAAGTGCCCTAAGAGTTCTGAGAGACTTTATTGGACCCAGTTCTGAATAGCCCAACAGATTTGCTGCTAAACTGATAAGTGACACCTGAAAAAAAGGATGGAAAAAAACCTTGTTGAACCACTAAAGACATAAATAAAACCATAAGTGTAAACTACATAATCTGTCAGATAAGCACAATGCTACCTAAAAAATTAAATAATAAACATACATCAACAATTAGAAAGTCCAGCCAGCACCAGGCATTGGTGAAGTAAGTCTTGAAGCCATATGCAACCCATTTCAGTAGCATCTCTATTACAAAAACATATGTGAAGACTTTGTCTGCATACTCCAAGATAATCTTAATCACCATGCGACGCTCAATGTAAATGTCTTCAAAAGCCTGGGAAAACAAAACAATAAAATAGTAATTAAAAGTAGAGTGCAATGCAGATTAAAAGTAGTGATTTTCTGTAATAAAAGTTATTGAAAAAAAACTGAAGCAAAGGAAGATTCAAAACCAAGTGCTTAATATTTCATTTTTAATTATTGCAATGAGTTTTAATGCGGGCGGCACGGTGGTGTAGTGGTTAGCGCTGTCGCCTCACAGCAAGAAGGTCCTGGGTTCGGGACCCTGGGGCTGGCGAGGGCCTTTCTGTGCGGAGTTTGAATGTTCTCCCCGTGTCCGCGTGGGTTTCTTCCGGGTGCTCTGTTTTCCCCCACAGTCCAAAGACATGCAGGTTAGGTTAACTGGTGACTCTAAATTGACCGTAGGTGTGAATGGTTGTCTGTGTCTATGTGTCAGCCCTGTGATGACCTGGCGACTTGTCCAGGGTGTACCCCGCCTTTCGCCTGTAGTCAGCTGGGATAGGCTCCAGCTTGCCTGCGACCCTGTAGAACAGGATAAAGTGGCTAGAGATAATGAGATGAGATGAGATGAGATGAGTTTTAATGCATATTTTGATTAATCTGATTTCTTAAAGGTAGACTGCCTTTCAGATTTTTCAAGTGTAAGTCATAAAAATAATTTTCCCTGACACCCAATTATTTTTGTTCAGTGGACTGAAAGCTACTGAATTCGAATCACAGACTTCCAATTTATTTATTTATTTATTTATTTATTTATTATTATTATTATTATTATTATTATTATTAATTTTAAACAGAACAATTAAGAACTTAGGGCCACATGACCTTAAATTCTCTGCTATTTTTTCCTGCTTCACCATGACCCAATTCAAATACTACGTCATGCATCATGTGGTGGGCTTTCCCCATTCACGGAAGGCATTGTGGGATACAAATTTGAAACAGGAGAGAAAAATGGAGGATGTGAGTGTGTGAATGAAATGTGGAAGACTGACTACAGTAACAGAAGGTGAGAAGAAAAGATGTTATGTTGCAAAGGAAAGGAAACACAGGACCAAACTAATAAATACTGGCGGTCAGCGAGCACCTCGGTGTGATTAGCTGTTCGTTTAACGACAAGATGATGTAACTGTCAGTGCACAGTCAAGGTAAACCTGCGCATGTGCACACAGACTTCCTCTGTCTGCTTGACTGCGCGAAATGTGTGATTTCATGCACATTATTTGCTAGGGAATCCCCTCAAATTAAATAACTTCCCAGCCACAGAATGGCCTGATATTTCGAGAAATATTACAGAAATATCACAATGACCAAATTTCAGAGGGAACTAAATTTCACAGATTTTATGAAATCAAAAGCCTGTCTCTCTTTAAATCTTATATTTAAACCTAAAAAATCCAACATTTCAGATACAAATTTTTTTTTCCATTTTATTCTCAGTCAAGAACCAAAACTGTAATTGTGGCAGAGGGGGAATAGTCGAGCGTTGGTTGTGGATGGGGACAGGAGGCAGGTTGAAGTGTCAATTAACATGTGATTGTTCTCACCTGTGTTTTATTATATCAGCCTATTTATGTGCATTATTTCTTTTAATGAGGGCTGTGAACCAGACAGAAATGGAGCTGGCAGAGCCTGCACACACACACACACACACACACACACACACACACACACACACGGAGTGTGAACTTGAATTTGAATGAGGCCAAGTCTGCAAACTATTGAGACGGTGTTCTTTTTCTCATTTTCCAGTAAGTTTTCCAGGCAGCACGGTGGTGTAGTGGTGTATGTAGCATTGTCGCCTCACAGCAAGAAGGTTCTGGGTTCGAGCCCAGTGGCTGACGGGGGGCCTTTCTGTGTGGAGTTTGCATGGTTCTCCCCGTGTCTGCGTGAGTTTCCTCCGTGTTCTCCGATTTCCCCCACAGTTCAAAGACATGCAGTTAGGTTAACATGGGGCAGCCTTGGGCTGAAGTGCCCTTGAGCAAGGTACCTCACTGCTCCCCAGGTGCTGTAGTATGGCTGCCCACTGCTCTGGGTGTGTGTGCATGTGTGTTCACGTGTGTTCACTGCTTCAGATGGGTTAAATGCAGAGGATGAATTTCATTGTGCTTGAGTGTGCATGTGACACATAACGGCTTCTTCTTCTTAAAAGTTTATGAAAAAAGCAGTGAAAAGCACATGCAAAAGAATAAAATGAGACCAAGCTCAAAATTTGTCTGTCTACCTTAGTCCCCCTCCCTACACACATGTCCCACTTGGTGAAGTCTCTTGCCAGCCTTGACCAAACCCAACACCAAGTTCTCCTCGCCCTGCACAATGAGCCACAATTTGAAACTATCACTCAAAAGCAGGCTGAAGACTGACAGGCATTCCACAAGGTGCTGCAGCCCATCGCATCTCCTGCTGTGACCGTTCTCACCATACAGCTCATGGCACTCATGAAGATGGCCTCCCCTGACAAGCTGGAGGTCTTCACTGAGCTTTTCACCCATGCTGCATCTGTGTGGGAATAGCCAGAAGATAAATAGTTTCTGTGATTCCTCCCCTTGCTGTTGGGGGAAACCCAGTTTGCTGTGCTTTCAGACACAGCTAGAGTATCAGTGTGTTGAAAAGATAGTACAACAGTGGGTCAGCTGAACACCAGAGTAGCACTGCCGATGCTTCTGGGTCACTGAAGCTCGCTGAGGTTGGCTATGCATTACTCTATATGTAGCAGCTGAAGGATCCACCACCACCTTCCCCCTCCTCTGCTGCCAGAGGAGCCGGCCATAGAGCAGATCATTGGGCTGCTGGTACTGGAGCAGTTCATCACTCAACTTTTCAAAAGGAATAGCAGAGCCACTGGACAGTGTCCCTGAATGAACCCATCCAGCTGGAGCAGGATCACCTGCTGTGGTTCTTGGTCCAGATGGCTGTATTTTTTCTGACTTTCTTCTCTCCCTCCTGTTCCAGTTCCATGGGATTGAGATGGCCAGACCTTGAAACTGCCAACCTGGAACCAGTTTTCACCTCACTTTTAATCCCATCCCTCTCATTCCTCCCCAATATCTCCCCCCACTCTTACTTTCTACACTGGGAGAACCGTCTGTGCCAATGAGGACCATCACAAAGCCTGGGCACATTTGCTGGCACTGCAGGGAAACCAGGAACTTCCAGGACCACAAAAATCTGCTGATGCTTCTATCAGTACATTTCCATGGCATTCCAAACACATAGCATTGAGGTAATGGTTAGTCCCCACCACAACCCATTCTGGGGACAAATTATCTGTGGTTTAGGAAATTAATTAAACCTGTGATTCTTGAAGGGTCCTGCTTCAGCATACCAAGGTATGGAGTGTGTGCTGCTCTGGCTGAGGAGGCAGTGGCAGGGCCATCAACATTGGTTCTGCTTCATAGAGACTTAGCAGAAAGGAAGGGCTCTGCTCCCCTACCCCCCTCCATGGGGATTCCCTTTGCTGACTTCCTTTTGGAATAAATGTGCAACAAGTGCCTTCAGTGTGCCTTTGACCAAGTGAGAGACATGGATGATCAAATAATTCAGCCATAAATTGCACTCACAAACCCTTATTTTTCAATAATTAAAGATAAATTACACTAAGTGCTACGGCACACACAAAAGAAGAGACTACTGAATTGTGAGAGCCAAAGAAGCACAAGTAAATGCTTTTACATGCAGGTGAATAGTTCTAACTCTATGGAGGGGCAACTGGGACAGGATAAATCACTGAACTGTCTAATGGCTTAGGTTTATTAGCTGGAAATTTGTGGCAATGTGGTGTGGTGTATGCTATAGCTGGTGAATCTGCTGGCCAACCCAAAAGCACCATTGTTCCCATTACCTTTCATTAAAGTCCCAGTTGAAAGAACTGACATGGTCGTCATCAGACCATGAGAGAGATGCTTTGTGTTATTTTTGATGTATTATGCAATGTCATATCTGGAAGCAATGCCTCCATCAATTGGTTATACCAATTTGCCACCTTTCCATTTTTTTTTTGGAGCCCCAGCCATTTTATAGCTGGGTTTATGGACATGTGTAATGGACAAAATACTCTACCTGCACAGTGAATATGCCACTGCATATTTCCATGACACTTTATAGTAATAATTGGCAGTGGCATTTTTGTGCTTGGCCATCAAGTGGACAGTCCTCACCTTTACAATACTAACTACTAGGGTGCCCATTTATCCTCTGTTATGATCATTCCCCACACCAGTGGCTCCAGCACATGAAGGATCACTCATTATGCACAGATCACTCATTGGTATCTGGCGCTTCTGCCACTTTAGTTGGAGAGGGTCCACAGGCGAGGGGGCACAGATGGCTGTGGAAAATTTCCTCTCTCTCTCTCTGGGAAGGAATCAGCTGCAGGCCAGACAGCTCCCCAACCTTAGTTGGCTGGTGGGGGTATGTGGCAGAAGGGGTGTGGTTGCGCATTGGCTGTGGACGGAGAGAGGATGTGGGTTGAACTGGCAGGTAACACATGATTGTTCTCACGTTGTGTTATTACTGGCAGCCTACTTATGAGTAGTATTTCTTTCAGTGGAGGTTGTGAGCCAGAGAGATAGAACTGGCAGAGCCTGCATACAACACAGACACGCATGGAGCGTGAATTTGAACTTGAATGAGGCTAAAGCTGTGAACTACTGAGACTGTGTTTTTTTCCCCTGTTAAGTTTATTAAAAGAAAGTTGAAAAGTGCCTGCAAAAGAATGAATAGAGCCCTGAAGCTCTGTCAAAATCCAAGTCATCCTACACACACACACACACACACACACACACACACACAAAGTAATTTTTAGTGTTTTTTTTTTAAATTGTAGGCAAGACTTCAGTGCATAAACACTATAATCCCACTAAATTCCAAGCTAAATTCCAAGTCCAAGAACCCGAGTTACAATCCTCGTTATATGCATTTCAATGTAGTTACTATATACTTCATGGTAGTCACTGAATATGCTATATTTGTACTGTAAGGGATTAAAGATGACTAGGTGATTCTAAATAAATTGTGAATTAAAGAAATGTTATATTTAGCTAGAAACAAATGTATTATTTTAAGGATTCTGACATACCAGTGCACCACTACTGAGAAGAATCATGAAGATGATGAAGCTTTCAAAGTAAGTATGCTCCACTATGGTGTAGCAAGTTCTACGCAGATTCCACCAAATCTTTCCCCTTCCCTGAGTGATATCCACATTCAGACATGGACATCGTCTCACACAGTCTATCACATGGAACAAGATGATCAAGAGAAATATTATCAAAGAAAAGCCTTTGAAGAAATTTCAGAAGTGAAACTATGATGTTGCCTGGATTTAATTTTGTAATAATTGGTCTACTGTGAATCATATTATGTTAGATGTAATTAAAGTATAGAAAGAAAGGGGGATTATATAAAACAGACTTTCAGTAAAACAGGCTTCTGGATCATCAGGCTCTGGTTCGTCTTCCTCCTCTTCCACAAGTGGGGGTTCTGGAGGTCTGTAGTCCACTGTACTACACACTGAACAGTCTCCATCATTGAGAACACCCTGACCCTACAGAAAGAAGGAGAGATATGGAATAGAGGTGTAGCAATAAACAAGTTGAGAACAAAGATCTACATGTGCTGAAGCAAGTCACTTTGGGTATCTACTTTATTCACATCAGAAGTTGTTTTAAAATAATCAATCATGCTTCTTTTCCACCAAATCAGTTCCAGGGCTGGTTCGGAGCCAATGCTGGTGCTGGTTCACAACTCGTTCAACTTGCGAGCCAGCTGAGAACCAGTTTGCTTTTCCATCGCTCGCGGTGCTAAGGGAAGCCACGTCATTATGTCACTGTATACGTCAGTTACGTCGCTACGTTTGCATAAACCTTGGCACGAATATCGAAGCAAAAACAACACTGAAGAAGCAGCGGCAGCAACAACAACAACAACAATAATAATGGATGACTTCGCGTTTGTACAGCTGCGGCTTCTCGTCGTTTAAAAATGGCGATCTTTCGTGGTCTTGTTATTGTTGTTGGTCTTAACAACTCCGCCCCCCCCCGCTGACGTAAGCGGTTCTTTCCTCTGGCCCAGCAGAGAGTTGGTGCTAGCCTGGAACCGTTTTTTCTGGCCCCAGAGCCAGTTCTTTGTCAGTGGAAACAGAAAACCTGGTTCTAAACTAAGCACTGGCCCCGAACCAGCCCTGGAACCGCTTTGGTGGAAAAGGGGCATTAGAGACAGAACAATTTTCAACTTTAATTCACTATATCAAAATTCCAGTGGCTCAAAAGTTTACAAACACAAGTTGATTGTCTCTTGGAACAGTTTTGAAAATTTCACAAATTGATGTAATGAATGTTCTGATTGGATACTTGTCATAATTAAGAGTTAATTGGTAGTGCACCTGTACTTAAGGGCCTACCTTTAGAACTCGTACCTTTTGCCCACTTGGGGCCAGACACTGCAGGATTCTGGAAAGACCCACAAATTAAGTTTCAGGGTTCAACTGAACCACAAGACAACAACAAAGGAACTGGTAAAGGAGTTGTAGGCATCAGGTACCAAAGTATGTACAACCACCATTAAGAGGATCTTACATGTCCATGGCCTGAAAAGCTGTCATGCAATGAAGAAGCTGTTAATCCAATGTCAGATCGCAGGCACTTATGGATGTAATTGCAGGGGAGAGCGGGTGTGATGCAAACTACAGACAAAGCCAAAGCATGAGTCAGGAATCGTAGTCAGGAAACAGGCATGGGTCGATCGATCAGTGAACAGCAGAGTGTAGGGCAGATGAGAAGATGAAGTCAAATGAGATCAGGAACAGAGGTCGTTAACAGGAAGTCAGAAGATAAACAGAAAGCTTGGTAAAGTCAGGTACGGGACACAGAATGATACTTTGCAAGAAGTACTTGTGACTGCTGAGCCTATATGGGGTTGGTAATTGCAGGTTAATAGGCTGCAGGTGAAGTGATTAGAATTCTGCTGACCGGGGATGCTGCAGCTCTTGGGAAGTGTAGTCCGGAGTAGCCATGTTTGGAGGCTGCTTTGTACTCAGGTTTTCAGTGCTGTTATTGACAGGACCCCCCCCCGAGGAGCTCCCTCTGGGAGCAACCTCTTTCCTTGGTCGACCTCTCCTTGGTGTGGGCTTTTCAGGATGCTGGCTGTAGAATTCTTGAGTGAGGAGTGGGTCTAAGATGCCCTTGGAACTGACCCAACTGTGCTCCTCTGGGCCATAACCATCCCAGTCGACCAGGTACTCGAGATGCCCCTGTCTGTGGCGAGAGTTTGAGGATCTTGTTCACTTGGTAAATGGGCTCGCTTTCAATGTCTGGGAAGGGGAAGGGGTTTTCTTAGTTGGGTGTGTCTGAGGCTCGGGGCCCTTGGATAGCAGGTTTGAGGCATGATATTTGGAAGGTGGGTGCCATTCTGCTGTGGGGAGGAAGCTCAAGTCTATATGAGACCTCGTTGACTCTGTGGAGTACATTGAATGGGCCAATGAACCTGGCCTGTAACTTCTTGCAAGAGTTGGGAGTGCTGAGGTTTTTTGTGAACACCCATACTCTGTCACCTGGGGCATATTCTGGAGTGGTGCTTTTGTGCTTGTCAGTATAGTGTTTATACCCGATGTTCACCTTCTCCATCCTCTGGTGTACCTCCTTCCAGACTTGTTGACTTTTCTGGAACCATGCATCAAAGGCTGGAATCTGCATGGGAACGTCATCCCATGGGAAGAGTGGGGGTTGGTAGCCAAGTACTCACTGAAATGGGGTTAACTGAATGGCGGAATGTTTGAGAGAATTTTGTGCATACTTGGCCCAAGGAAGGAAACGCGCCCACTCTTTCTTTCAGGTTCTGCATGCAGTGGATGCGAAGAAAGCAGCTCACTTCTTGATTCACCTGCTCTGGCTGGCCGTTGGACTGAGGATGATATCTGGAGGTGAGGCTAACAGATACTCCCAGCCTGCCCATGAACCTTGACCAGAGTCATGAAATGAACTGGGGACCCCGATCACTGATGATGTCCTTCGGTATCCCATAATGGAAAACATAGTTAAACAGTAGTTTGGTGGTTTTGAATGCTGTAGGAAGATCTGGTAGTGAGATGAGTCTGAGGGTTTTGGAGAACCTGTCAATTATAATCAAGATGACTGTGTAACCTTGAGACTGTGGGAGGTCGGTGAGAAAGTCAAGGGTGATGTGTGACCAAGGTTGCTGGGGTACTGGGAGAGGATATAGTTTACCAGCTGGAGTAACTCTGGGGATCTTGGCTTGGGTACAGGCAGAGCAAGATGAGCTGTAATGGTTAATGTCAGCTATCATGTTTTCCCACCAACACTTGTGTTGAAGGAGCTGATAGGTGCGTTGGCTGCTGGGATGTCCAGTGGCAGGAGAAGAATGTCCCCAGATGATCAATTTACCTCTAAGTCTAGGTGGGACATGCAAAAGACCTGGAGGGCAGATTTCTGGTGGACTTGTGAGTTGAGCTTGTCTGATTTCTTTGTCAACATCCTAGGTGGCAACTTGCAGAAAACATTCAGGTGGAAGTATTGTGGTAGGTTCTGATGGTTGAGGTGTGGAAGTGTGAATTCTGGAGACAGCGTCTGCTTTGATGTTTCTGGAACCTGGACGATAGGAAATGGTAAACTGGAATCTGGTGAAGAACAATGCCCATCTGGGCTGATGCAGGTTTAATTGTTTAGCTGTCCTCAGATATTACAGGTTCTTGTGGTCTGTCAGGATCGTGAATGAGTGTGCTGCGCCCTCTGGCCAGTGCCTCCACTCCTCTAGGGCCAGCTTGACAGCCAAGAGTTCTCAATTCCCGATATCATAGTTTCACTCAGTGGGTGTGAGTTTCTTTGAGTAGAAGGCAATGGGATATAATTTAGATCATTCTCCAAGGCACTGTGATAGAACCCCCCCAACTCCCATTTCTGATGTGTCCACCTCCACGACAAATTGTTTAGAAGGATCTGAGTGTTGAAGTATAGGAGCTGTGGTGAAAGCTTCTTTCAGCTTGCTGAAAGCCTGATCGGGTGCTGGACTCCAGTGGAGGTGACGGGGTCCCTTCTTCAGAAGACTAGTGAGAGGAGCTGTGACAGAGCTGAAACCGTGGATGAAGCAGTGGTAGAAGTTGGCAAACTCCAGAAAGCATATAAGCTCCTTGACAGAAGTGGGAGTTGGCCAAGATGTTACAGCAGCAATCTTGGCTTGATCCATACTCACTTCCTCCAAGCTGATGATGTATCCCAGGAACAAGATCTGGCAGGCATGAAACTCACATTTCTCAGTTTTAACATATAGGTGCTGCTGGAGCAGGCGATAGAGGACAGATCTGATATGCTCGTGATGGGTGCTTTCATCTGGTGAGTAGATCAGGATGCCATCGATATAGGCAATTATGAACCTTCCCAACATGTCCCTGAGCATGTCACTGATGAGGCACTGGAAGACACTGAGTGCAGAAGAAAGGCCATAAGGCATGACCAAATATTCAAAATGACCCACCATGGTGCTAAAAATGGTCTTCCACTCATCACTCTCACGTATCCTGACCAAGTTGTAAGCGCTACAAAGGTTGAGTTTGGAGAATATTTTGGACGATCTGAGTTGCTCTAGAGCTGATGGAACCAATGGAAGTGGATAGAGATATTTTACAGTGATCTTGTTCAGGCCTCAATAATCTATACATGGCTGGAGGCCCCCTTCTTTCTTTTCCACAAAGAAAATCCCCGCTGGGACTGGAGATGTAGAGTGTCAGTTGTACCCCTGCTGCAGTGCTTCTTGCACGTACTCCTCCATTGCAGCTTGTTTTGCTAACGACAAAGGGTAGATGTGGTTTCGCGGAGGAGTTGTACCTGGGAGGAGGTTGATGGCACAGTCATAGGAATGACACAGAGGTAGACCACAGGCTTTCCCTTTGCTGAATACCTTCTTTAGATCCATATAACAGGTTGGGACATTGTTGAGGAAGTCAGGCTGAGGGCTTTCTACCGAGGTGTGTGTGATCTGTGGAAGTTTCAGGCAGTTTTGCAAACAGGAGGGTGACCACTGAATAATGTTCCATTGTTTCCATGAGATTAGAGGGTCATGTAGTTGGAGCCATGGGTAACCTAGGATGATGTCGTGATTTGAAGTCAGGGTGACAAGGAGAGTTAGCTGTTCTGTGAGGTTGGCTCCAACTTGAATCTCAAGGGGAGTTGTTTGAGTTGAGACCAGTCCTTCCCCCTATGGGGACCCCATCAATAGCTTTCATTTTGATGGGTCTCAGAAGGGTGTTGGTGGGGAGTTGATACCTCTGTATAATAGTACTGTTTATGAAGTTTCCCTCAGCCCCTGTGTCAATGAAGGCAGAAAGTACATGGATCGAGTTTGGTAGCTTTAATAACACTGGTACTTGGAAAGATTGTAAGCTGTGAGACATTTCTGGACTCCCCAGATTAACAGGGCTGGAAGCCTTGCTTGGCTGACGATCTCATGGGGGCCAAGTAAGGCACTTAGAGATCTGATGACCAGTCTCTCTGCAGTAGAAGCAGAGACTGGTCATCAGATCTCTAAGTGCCCTACTCAGCCCCCATGAGATCTTCCTTTCTAACCTCTGCAGTCATGTGCGGGAGATCTCCATGGGAGTTCCAAATTCATGCTGGGAGAGGAGGTTGGAGGTAGTTGCAGTGAGGGTTGTTTGCGGAGGAGGTGATCCAAGCAGATGGCCAGATCAATGAAAGAATCTAGTGAGAGATGTTTGTTGCACCATGCTAGCTTGCTGAGCACTTCTGGATGCAGACTTTGTCGAAATAAGGCTTTCAAGGCTGGCTCATTCCAACCGCTGCCGGCAGCCAAGGTGCGGAAATCCAGTGCATATTTGCCGACACTCCTTTCTCCCTGTTGGATTATCAGCAGGCTCTCTCCAACCTCTGTACCCTCAGGCTGATGATCAAACACTCTCATGAACATCTCCAGAAAATGGTCATAGGATGTAGTGTGTTTGCCCCATGCATCCAGACAGCACTTGCCCACTGAAGAGCCTTACCGGTGAGAAGACTGATGAACTGGGAGATCTTGTATTTGTCTGTGACTCCAGTGAGAGAAGAGAAATATAGTGAACATTGGAGAAGGAATCCCTTACAATTGGAAACCTCCCTAAAGAAGTTTTCAGGCAGAAGAATGCTACGAGGCATACCGGCAGGCGATGAGGGGCATGTGAGGATGGCCTGCGACATCACAGCAGCAAATTGTGACATCCTGGTGTTTAGATCGCTAATCTGCTGGTGCTCTCCTAACAGATGCCCCTCTGCATGGATTGCCGTCTGCTTAACTTCCTCTGCTGCATCCATGACAGCGAAGTATCGTGTCAGATCGCAGGCACTAATGGATGCAATTGCAGGGGAGAGCAGATGCAGTGCAAACTACAGAGAAAGCCAAAACGTGAATCAGAAATCATAGTCAGGAAACAGGCGTGGGTCAATCGATCGGTGAACAGCACAGTGTAGGGCAGATGAGAAAACAAATTTGAATGAGATCAGGAACAGAGGTCATTAACAGGAAGTCAGAAGATAAACAGAATGCTTGGTAAAGTCAGGTAAGGGACACAGAACGATACTTCACGAGAAGTGCTTGTGACTGCTGAGCTTATATGGAGTTAGTGATTGTGGGGTAATAGGCTGCAGGTGAAGTGATTAGAAGTGACAGGGGGGCGCTGTGGCTCTTGGGAAGTGTAGTCCAGAGTGGCCATGTTTGGAGGCTGCGCCAAACTCAGGTTTTCAGCGCTTTTGTTGACATCCAAGACCAGCAAAAATGCAAGACTGAAATTTGCAGGTGACCCACAAGCCTTTTGGAGGAGTGCTATCTGGTCAAATGAAGCAAACAAACAAACAAACAAAAATAACTGTTTGGCCATAATTATCAGCAATATGTATGGAGGAAAAAGGATGAAAAGGCTTTACTTCAAAGAACACCATCTCAGCTGTGAAGCATGGGGGTGGCAGCATCATGCCGTGAGGGTATTTTGAAAAGGGACTGGTGCACTTCACAAAATAAATGGCATCACGAGGAAGGAGGATTATCTAGAAATACTTGATGCTTGAGTAAGCCTACCACAAGCATTCGTTTAAAAGTTGAGCAATTAAAAGGCAATGCCACCAAATACTTAAAAAAAAAACCTGTACATTTTTTGAACAACTGAAAATCTCACTTAGTAAATAAAAGCTAAAATAAATTAGCCTTTTAGATATTATTTTAAATGAACTCATGTAAATAACTCAGATACCCTAAGTGCCTTAACAAAGAAATGGTAACATGAAATGTGTGGAGAAATAGCTGCAAAAATAAATTCAAATGTCAACATAGTATACAGCATCTACAGTCTAACCATGAATTATTGTTTTGAATCAACCAATTTTGTTTGGTTCCAACATATTTTAGTTTAAAGCCATTTAATACAGCAGTTACTTTGGGCTGTCAGTCACTATGCACAACACACAATGCTGTATCCAAATGTTGCTTCTTTGGGAACTATTTCCATTGTCGGAGCAAAAATAAACAAAATATTTGGTCAAACTGTGCCTGAAATGTCAGTTACTTGTTATTAAAGGAGCCATATAATGCAAATGTGTGTTTCTGTTGGTGTAGTTGAAAAAGGAGAGTTCAGTACATGGAACTGACACACTGAACCTCAAACACTGCCATCTCTTCTTTTAAATGCAACTCTTGCATATACAAAAGAGGTTGGTAAAACTGGCCAATTCCAAAATCCTAGAGTGTTTTGTAAATTTCAGGTTCAGGCTAAATTTTTACCTTGGATCTGCGCAGCTGAAACTTCAACAGTTCTGCAGATATTATGAAAAATTAAACCATGACAATTATCACTGCACAAATACAACAAGATTAAGTGTGGTTGGTGCACCAGTCACTAAAGAACCTTCATCTCCTTTCAGCTGGCATGATGATCAATGGAGCTGCCAGTGCTCTGGCTATCTCTTTTGGGATGCTACCAAAGTCGCTAAAAACTTGTTGTTCACAACTTCACCTGATATTAAGCAGTTCCTCACAGCTGTATAAACAGTTCACACTGGCAACTAAACTGAACATTAAGATAATAAAGATAAGTAAATAGTATAAATAGCATCCATGTGGAGATCACAGAGCTTCTGCATCTGGACCTGTCACTACACATTTCAGTTAAGACAGTTTCTCAAACCTTGGACAATATCAAGCAGGCTTCACTCAGGATTTGACACAAAAGAGAGATGAGGTTTCACCTTTGTTATCATCACAACCAGAACCTTTAAGTAGCTAACCATGCTGTGTGATTTTTTTTTTCCAATTTTTGATGGCTGAAGCCAGATTAAAAAAAAATAGCCTGTATTGTCATTTAAAGATACAATATAAGATGCATCTTTGTTAATCCCTTTGTCAAGTAAATCTCTAATTTATATCTCATCAGCAAGACATAACTTCAAAGTGAACTAGTTTGGTTGCTTGGAGAGATATATACACTAAGGGCCCGTTTACACGAGGACGCTGTCGGATAAAAACGACTAAATATTTTATCGGAAGTGCCTTTCATCTACATGGGGACGGCGTTTCCGAGGCTGAAAAACGGAAAAAATTGAAAACGCCTTCCAGAGTGGATAAGTTAAAAACAGCCCCCGTTGCATATCCGTCTAAACTACCCAATACGCGAAACTCTGCTCGGATCTGCTCACGTCGGGTACGCGTTTACGTCATACATATGTCATATACTGTACATGCCAGCCCGGGAAGTAAGAAAGTAAGTAAAAAAGTAAGAGCATTCTGATTACATCGATCCAACGGACCTTCAAGCTGCTCTGGCAGCTTTAATAAACGTCCAGGAGTCCTTCGAACATCTATACCGAATCTGCACATATACCGTTAATGAACAGAGGCGGGTATAGTATGCTCTTACTTTTTTACTTACTTACCATAGCCAGAGTAGTCAAAGTTTTCGCGGCGCAGATGTGCAGATCAGACAAGACGGAAGACGTTGCGCATGCATGCAGACATAGCGGAGGTCTTTCACAGCACCACCTAGCCGCCTGGCATGCACATCTATTTGAATTCCACACATTTATGCGTCACCGTATAGACGCAGATTTCCTCCATGAAAACGGTCGTGTAGACGCGGAAAAAAGTGAGAACGAAAACGGACTTTTGCGTTTTTGTTTCAGACCGTCCCCGTGTAAAGTGGGCCTAACTCGCCATTTTGACATGTCACTCTGAGTCATATGACATCATTGTTGCCTGATTGATATGATTAAATTTTTGCCAATTTCTAATAATAACAACTGGACTGCAGAAATTTCCTCCCTCACTGTGAGTCTGTTGTAAATTGACAAAAGGTCAGACTACATTGAAAGTTTTGAAAGCTTTATGGTGAGTGAGATTTAAATCATGACTTGATTTATATCTGGCAACCCTGTCCATCACAGTACCTGTGTGAGCAATGGTGCTGCAAACCAACCAATCAGAGCAGAGATCATCAGCATATTAATGTCCCCACCAAAAAAGTGCATACAGCTTATTCCATTCTAGAGCCAAATCGTAAGGTTATAAATGGGTATGGATAATGGCATCTGGGCATTTTTTCCCCAATCTAAGTCACATTCTATTTAAATATCAGAGCACAATTTAAAATACTGAATAAATGCATTCTATGGCACCTTCAATTTCTCATTAATAGAATTGTTGTAAAAGAGCAATATCACACTCATGATCATGCTGTTGTATTGAATATCAGCATGGCTGTCATTAAGCCATAGGTAATGTTCAGTATAACGCTACTTTTTTTCTTGTGCAATAGTACTTAATTATTGCTTTTTTTAATGTTTGGAACAAATTGTATACTTTTTTGTTCTTTAAACAGATGTAAAACATAACCATTTTGGAACAAAAAAAATGTGACTGATTACAATATTGTTTTTAGTTTTGATGGAATTTGAGAAACAAATGAAGTAAAATAAATGAAACCTTCTTTTTGTTTGCATCCTCTACATCTGATGAATTCTCTGACTCCTCATCTTCAACATCAGACTCAGCTTTGGCAATTGGTACGTTCAAGGTCAGAGCCTCAAGACAGTTGTTCAACCCGTCTGCCATCTTCCCTTCAACAAGGTGGTTTAATGAAACGCTTTCCTTTTTGTCTGTATCATCACGTTCTGTTTCTCCTGTATCACCCTCAGGAAGCTTCCTGCGCATGATCTGCTGTACAGTGCCGAGGATGAAGGATTTGACCCAGTTAATGCCCCTGGTGATGCGTCCAATGGCAATCTGGAGATTGTTCATCTCACCATCTTCATCACTTGCTGAGAGATTGTCCCCGCTGAATGAGCTGAGCAGCAAGGCAAGGAACAAGTTCAGCACCTAAAAGATTTGACAAAGAGAAAATATTTTAGAGAGGTTAAGCTTAATCTTGAGTAGGTATACTGTATATCATATAAAAATATATTTGAATGCCTTCTGATTATGATATAAGCTTTTTAATGTTTCATAAACTGGACAGGTATCAATGATGAAAGCAGATTTTGTGTGTGTGTGTGTGTGTGTGTGTGTGTGTGTGTGTGTGTGTGTCTACTATAACGTGGAGTCAGTAAACATTATGCTGTCTGCAGGACCTCTTTAGCTATCTTTAGTTTCAAAACCAAGTTAGTCCACATCTGGATTTTTATTTCCTTGCTTTATATACTGTTCAAGTCTTAGGCACCCTATTTTTTACATACAAGCTTTGTTATAGATTTCTATTTAATGACTTCTACATTATCAAGTTAGCACATTTTAGAGTTACAAATGTTCATTTTCCAGCACAAAATTAAATGGTACAGAAAAAAATGTATCTGAGCAGCATCTTACATAAGAGCCCACTTTTCAGATTAAAAAAGAAAACAATGAAGGCTGCTGGGTTTTGCTGCAAAATGAAGAAGCAAGTGTGACAGTCAAAGTGTCCAGAAGAACTGTGGCTGGTTCTGTAAGATGCTCAGTAAAACTTACAGCTCATTTCCGCATAAAACTGCACTCACTGTACCTGAGACTACTATTTTTTTTTAAAGCAAAGGGTCATCTCACACCAAATATTGACTTTGTTTCATTTATAATGGCATAATACTGTTTATATATTTTTTAACATTAAAACAATTCATTTCATAATTTTTAAGCATTTATGGTCTACAGCAGTGTTTCTCAACCACTGGGCCGCAGCCCAAAAGCGCCGTAGAGTGGGCCGCAATTTTTTTTCAAGTTGAAGTTAATTTTTTACTCGTAGTAGGGTACAATTGCTGGGTTGCATCCGATGTCACAGCCGCCTCATTAAGCTACGGTCACACTACAGCTCGTAATGCTTTGCAATGGGTTATCGATGAAAATGAGGCATTTTAGTGGTGATGCATGGTGATATACATGTGAGCTAAAAGTTATGGTCAAAAAGAGTTGATTCCCGATTACTTACGCTAAGATCAGATCAGATCACATGACACCGTTCCACAATTATCGACACCGTTCCACAATTATCAACATCCAGATGATTATTTAAAAAAATAATTGGTATGTAGTATTAAGTTAACAAAACATAGTTTTTATTTAAAACTTGCTTTACATAGACTTATATTTCGTACAAAATATCTTTTATATAAATATATGGATGTCGGCGCTTAAGTAAATGAGGAAGTAATTCTAATGTTTGTAAACAAATGAACTGATAATGTTTAACCTGTGTCAGAAAATATTTTTGTTCCACTTTGTAAGTATTTTCATAGATCACATTTTGTTAATCATTCATTTTTGTTTGTATTCATTTCTAGTTTTGTAGTTTACCAGTAAATGTCAACAGGTAATTGATATTGTAACCACATGAAAATCCAGGTCAAAGGTCGCATGTCATTCCTCGAACCAAAACTTTATTTTTACATCTAAAAATATAAAATGTCTACTGATATTGTAATATGTGGTAGATATTTACAACAAACTGCAAAAAATATTTTCTGAATGGAATAAAAAAATCTGAATATTTCAAGCATGTAATTTTTTTTATATGCTAGGAATTTAATTCTGGTCTAATTCTATTTATTGCAATCAGATTCCAAATACTCTTGAAACATTCCATTCTGTTATGAATCAGAAAAAGATTATTATAAATCACAGCACTTTTATTTTTTTTAAAAGTACTTCATCTACTTCAACAATGTTACACAAAGATCGATACATAAGAGTTGTAAATGTCACTTAATTCTACAGGGTGTCGATAATGGTGGACACCGGTGAAAGTGATCACTATTATCGACATCTCACATGATTTCTCAAACGCGCGTACATGAGAAACCTCCATAGGAATGGGTGTGCTAGTGGCAGGAGCCAGAGTAGTAGTAGGTTGCAGAGAGGGTCTATTTGTGATGAGGTGGTCCAGACGACTGGCCAAATCGATGAGTGAGTTGAAGGACAGATGTCCAATTCACTCATCACCTCTGGACATAACCCTTGGTGAAAAGTGGCTTTTAGTGCAGGCTCATTCCAACCACTACCTGCAGCCAATGTACAGAAGTCCAGGGTGTACTCTGCGACTCTTCCATTTCCCTGCTTGATGGACAAGAGACTCTGTTTGACCTCTTTTTCTTCGGGTTTGTGATCAAACACTTGCTTAAACAGATCCAAGAAACGGTTGAAGGATATGGTGTGTTCACCACTGCATACCACTCTAGCCCACTGTAGAGCCATGCCCGTGAGTAACATGAGAAATTTAGCAATCTTTTGTTTGTTGGAGATTCCAGTGAGTGAGAACTATAGGGAACAATGGAGAAGAAATCCCTAACAGTTTGATGCTTCACCCGAGAACTTCTCCAGTAGCGGAATGAGTGGAGCGGCACTGGCGGAAGATGCGGGGCACTTTAGGAGGGCCTGCAACATAACAGCAGCGAGTTGCACCATCCTAGTGTTGAGGTCGCTGAGCATCTGCTGATGTTCACCTAATAAATGCCCCTGAGCATTGAGTGTGGTCTGCTTTGCCTCCTCTGCTGCATCCATTGGTAGCAAAGTATCCTGTCAGGGTGCAGGCACTTACAGATGCAGGCGCAGGGGAGAGTGGGGAGAAGCAAACTGCAGACTGAGCCAAAACAAAGAGAAGGAATTGTAGTCAGAGTAATGGGCAGGGGCTGTTTGATCGGCAAACAGGACAACGCAGAGAAAACGATAGAGTGAGGTCGAGGACTGAACGTAGATAACAGTCTAAACAGGAAAGTCAGGCAGAAAGTAAACAGCTTGGTAAAGTTAGGCACGGAACCACTAAATGATACTTTGCGATGTGAGTGTGTGAGAGCTGGGCTTAAGTAGGTGAGGTGATTGCTGAGGAACAGGTGCAATTAGTAATCAGGTGACAGAGGGTGCTGTGACTCTTGGGTGTTGTAGTCTGGAGCAGCCATGTTTGGAGGCTGTTCCGAGCTTGTGTTTTCAAAGCTGTTACTGACACACTTTTGGATCATTAATCCCTTTTGACTGAGAATTCCCTGCATGCATGGCTTATACTGGCTTCTGGTACATCCATACAGTTTTAAATACAATACCTACAATTAAAAACAGTTTGTTTTTAGTGCATTTATTTAATTCCTGGGCTCCCATCTTTAACAAGGAGTGATGTTACATCCCATTAATACATGTTACAATAGGTTATTAGATTCTAATAGAATAGATGAGACAAGATAATTGGGGATCTTTTTAATGGGCCCTGACTCATTACAAATATGATTAGGTGGGCCTTAAAGCAGAAAAGGTTGAGAGTCCCTGGTCTACAGCATTTCTTTACATGTGCCTAAGACTTTTGCACAGTACTGTGTATATATATATATATATATATATATATATATATATATATATATATATATATATATATATAAATCAGTGTTGTAGTCGAGTCACTAAACCTCGAGTCCAGTCTCGAGTCCCCAGTGTTCAAGTCTCATCTCATCTCATCATCTCTAGCTGCTTTATCTTGTTCTACAGGGTCACAGGCAAGCTGGAGCCTATCGCAGCTGACTACGGGCAAAAGGCAGGGTACACCCTGGACAAGTCGCCAGGTCTATAAATATCTCATCTCATCTCATCATCTCTAGCCGCTTTATCTTGTTCTACAGGGTCGCAGGCAAGCTGGAGCCTATCCCAGCTGACTACGGGCAAAAGGCAGGGTACACCCTGGACAAGTCGCCAGGTCTATAAATATCTTATGCCAAATTATTATGGCATATTATAACAAATAAAGAAAAAATCCTAGTCCTAATGCAGTTAATGCATGAGTCCGAGTCAAGTCACAAGTCCTTAAAATTAGAGCACGAGTCAGACTCGAGTACTACAAGCCTGATATATATACACTAGTGCATCTCAAAAAATTAGAATATTGTGAAAAAGTTCAATATTTTCCATCAGTTATTTAAGAAAGTGAAAATATTATATATTATAGACCAATTACACATAAACTAAAATGTTTCAAGCATTTTTTTATTTTAATTTTAATCAGTATGGCATACAGTACAAAAACATAAAAAACCCCATCTCAAAATATTAGAATATTTCATTTCGAGTTTGAGTAAAACAGTATGAATACAGTGTATCTCTCGGTCTAGTTCAGTACACACAGCCACAATCATGGAGAAGACTGCTGACTTGACTGTTGTCCAGAAGATGATCACTGATGCCCTCCACAAGGAGGGTAAGCCACAAAAGGTCATTGCTGAAAAGGGTGGCTGGAAAAGGTGCACAAGCAACAGGGATGGCCACAGTCTTGAGAGGATTGTCAAGAAAAGTTGATTCAAGAACTTGGGAGAGCTTCACAAGGAGTGGACTGAGGCTGGTGTCAGTGTATCAAGACCCATCACGAACAGACATCTTCAAGAAAGGGGATACAACTTTCGCATTCCTAATATCAAGCTACTCGTGAGCCAGAGACAATGTCAGAAGTGTCTTATCTGGGCTAAGGAGAGAAAGAAATGGACTGTTGCTCAGTGGTCCAAAGTCCTCTTTTCAGATGAAAGTACATTTTGCATTTAATTTGGAAATCACGGTTCTAGAGTCTGGAGGAAGAGTGGAGAGGCACAGAATCCAAGGTGTTTGAAGCCCAGTGTGAAGTTTCCACAGTCTGTGATGATTTGGGGTGCCATGTCATCTGCTGGTGTTGGTCCACTGTATTTTATCAAGTCCAAAGTCAACACAGCCATCTACCAGGAGATTTTAGAGCACTTCATGCTTCCATCTGCTGACGAGCTTTTTGGAGATGCTGATTTCCTTTTCCAGCAGGACTTAGCACCTACCCACAGTGCCAAAACTACTACCAAATGGTTTGCTGACCATGATATTACTGTGTTTGATTGGCCAGCCAACTTGCCTGACCTGAACCCCACAGAGAATCTATGGGGTATTGTCAAGAGGAAGATGAGAAACACCCGACCCAAAAATACAGATACGCTGAAGGCCACTATCAAAGCAACCTGGGCTTCAATAACACCTCAGCAGTGCCACAGAATGATCACCTCCATGCCACACCGCATTGATACAGTAATTCATGGTAAAGGAGCCCCAACCAAGTATTGAGTGTATAAATGAATATACTTTTCAGAAGTTGGACATTTCTGTTTTGTAAATCCTTTTTTTTGATTGATCTTGGGGAATATTCTAATAATTTGAGATACTGGATTTCTGATTTTCGTGAGCTATAAGCCATAATCATCAAAATTAAAACAAAAAAGGCTTTAAATATTTCACTTTACATGTAATGAATATAGAATATATGAAAGTTTACCTTTGTGAATTAAATTATGAAAAAAAGGAACTTTTTCATGGTATTCTAATTTTTTGAGATGCACTAGTATATACAGGGCTTGAAATTCGTATATTTTTTCACCAGCCAGCCAGACTAGTTACCTTCCAAAGTAACTAGCCAAGCAGAAAATCAACTCGCCAAAATTTGTTCATGTATGAATTTTACTGCCCTGTGATGACCTGGCGACTTGTCCAGGGTGTACCCCACCTTTCGCCTGTAGTCAGCTGGGATAGGCTCCAGCTTGCCTGCGACCCTGTAGAACAGGATAAAGCGGCTACAGATAATGAAATGCGATGAGATGAGATGAATTTTACTCCGGGGTGAAAGTAACTTTTATTTCTTGCCGTTACTATTATTTTGAGTCATAGTGCATGTGCGCAGCGAGCGCCAAATAATACACCTAATTATTTATTATTGTCTACTTATCAAGCATTCACTAGGACTTCTTATCACTCAGTAGTACTAGTATTGTACTTTTTTATCAGACTATCACTCTTTCATCCACCTGTATCAGTTTTTGATTATAAATAAATTGCAAACACATCATTTCAACAACACAATCGTTTTAATAACTTTTTTTTTAGCTGAACAGTTGAAAACTAACTTTCATTTTGGACATTCTGTCTACTAAAACACTTTGGATACCAGCTGCGCACGTTGGCGCAGGATGGTTAAGCAGTGGGCTCCGCGCACTATCTTGCACGCTGTCTGTCAAGTGAAACACGGAAGGAATTCACTTCAGACATAATTCAGAGACAGGTCAGAATGAGTTATATGCAATGTCTCATCTCATCTCATTATCTCTAGCTGCTTTATCCTGTTCTACAGGGTCGCAGGCAAGCTGGAGCCTATCCCAGCTGACTATGGGCGAAAGGCGGGGTACACCCTGGACAAGTCGCCAGGTCATCACAGGGCTGGCACACAGACACAGACAACCATTCACACCTACGGTCGAGTCACCAGTTAACCTAACCTGCATGTCTTTGGACTGTGGGGGAAACCGGAGCACCCGGAGGAAACCCACGCGGACACGGGGAGAACATGCAAACTCCACACAGAAAGGCCCTCGCCGGCCACAGGGCTCGAACCCGGACCTTCTTGCTGTGAGGCGACAGTACTAACCACTACACCACCGTGCCACCTTATATGCAATGTATATTGAGGAAAATGTGTTGCTTTTGGTAAATTGATGTTAGCAGGTGTGTTGTTATGCTGAAAGTGTATGGAATCAATTTTGTGCCAAAATGTTCATACAATACTTTTGAAATATCAAACAAAAATGATAAATCAAAATTTTAAAAAAAAATTTAAAAAGTAAATTTTTTTAGACTGGCAAACAAATTATTCGTGTAATCGTGCAAAATATCAGTCTATTACTCTTCAGAAACCTTTTATTTTTGTTCCGCGTCTTTCTCAGTTTTGTTTGACGTAATTTATTTTGGTTGCGATTCCAGCTTTCTCGTTTGCGCTCCCTGACTTTTTGCTTGCAGTTTTGGCACAAACTTCACATGTGGGTGGGCTGTCCAGGAATGCATTCCCATTGGCTAACTTGTGTTTGACTGACAGCTATGCTCAGCCATTCCCCCGGAAGTGACCGATCCATTGACGGTACACAAGGATCGAGTGGACTTCAGTGGCGACTATGATATTGAATTAATTCAACAAAGTGTAAGTGCGGGACAAATGTGTTGTATGTGTTGCAGTAGTACATAAGTCCACTCGATCCTTGTTTACCGTCAATGGATCGGTCACTCGTCAAACAGTCCACCAGAATCCGAGTAGGAAATGGCCGCAACGACGGGAAGGGGCCAAGATGGCGCTGTAAACAGTCGTGTTTTCGAGTGCAGCTATCAAGTTGAACTTTAATATGTAAAGACTGCTTTTGCACGGCGTGCAACTTTTCTTTGTGACACAGCACTGAGTTATCTTCGTTATTTTGGTATCTTATTTAACTTGTAAGGCGACTTTATCGAGTTATGTCGAACTCCAGTGGGAAGAGAAAAAGTACCGCGAAGAAAATGGAGGAGCTGTCGGTCGCAGGTGCTTCCAATGCACTAATTGATAACTGCCACGATTATTCTGCCCGTGATGACACCCCGAAATTTTCCATAATAAGTGAAGAGGACTTTCCTTCTCTGCCTGTCACCCCAGAGAAACCTCCTGTAAAGAGAGGTAAAACTGAAATGGCCAACACTGATATTGTGTCTACTCTGTCAACGTTGATCAACGCCAGATCAGATGAGCTGAAGACTTTGGTCCAAAATAACACTGCTCAAATCACAGGTCTGAGGGGAGAAATGGAGACTGTCTGCAGGCAAATGAGTGAGGTGAAGGGGAAAGTTTCCCAACTCGAGCTCTCTCTTGAAGAAGAAAAGAAGCATGTTAACATGCTGGAATTGTGCATCACTGAGATGGAGAGATATTCGAGGCGCTGGAATTTAAAACTACACGGCGTGGCCGAGAGGGTGGAAGACAAAGGTGTACGGAAAGAGGTGATCCACATTTGCCAGGCGCTGCTGCCATCAGATGCTGAACGACTCCCAGATGTTATCGACACAGTGCACCGCGTCGGGGTGAAGAAACCGAACGCCACCAGAGGCATCATCATACAGTTCTCCTCCCGTGTACACAGAGAAGCCGTGTGGGCTGCAGCAAAGAATTCATCCTACCTCAAAGAGAACGGTCTGCACTTCGCGGAAGATCTCTGCAAAGCCGATAGGGAATCGAGGATGAAGTTCTGGGCGCTTGTGAGTGAAGCACGCAAGGCTGGGAAAATCGCCTACTTTGTAGGTGGCCGTGCCTTCATTGAGAGACAGGAGATATCTCTTCCAGGTTGATTTAAGGAGTATGGCAACTACAATCCACCACACTTGTACCTTATGTTGCCCTTGACATTTGTGCTGGGTATTTTGCAAAAGTTTGATGGCTAAACTTAAGCTGTATTTACATTTCCTTTTACCATAATATGATGCTGCTCTCGTATCATTCCTTCATAGTTCTCAGGGTAAGAGCTGTGCGGTTAGCGCGTTTAAGTTCGTCTTTATAACACAAGTTTGTCGTTATCTGTAGTTTCTCTCAACGCCAGGGGTTTAAGGGATAACTTGAAACGAAAAGCTTTATTTTTATTTGGAAAACAATGCAAAACTGATTTCTGTTTTTTTTCAGGAGACTCATACTGTTAATGATGATGTGCACTTTTGGAAATCTCAGTGGGGGAATGAGGCCTTTTTCTCACATGCTACACAATGTTCTGCTGGAGTTTGCACTCTTAAAAATAATTTTACAGGGGGTATATTACATACTGACTGTGATAAGAATGGTCACTATGTATGTCAGGTTGTGGACACTCACAACTCCAACTTTATTTTAATTAACATTTATGGATATAACTTAGTATCTGATAACAACACTTTGCTTACTATCGTGGAAAAGAAAATTTGTTATTGGCTGGCCAGATTTCCTAATGCTCATCTAATTATAGGGGGAGACTTTAATATTACTCTGGATGACACTATTGATAGGTGGCCACCAAGATACCAAACTAGTAGCAGTGCAAACTTAAAATCACTAATGCAAAGGTTTGATTTATTAGATGCTTGGAGAGAAAAGCACCCTCATGACAGAATTTTTACCTGGTGCAATAAAACAAGGAGTAGACAATCTAGAATAGATTTTTGGTTAGTTTCAAGCAATCTTAAAGACTCTTTAAATATTAACATTCTCTCAACCCCGTTGACTGATCACAAGGCTATCCAAATTAACATTTCTTTACTTCCCTCTTCCACTAAATTTCACCAAAGCTCATACTGGAAACTTAATAGCTCTATTTTGTGTCATGAAGCAGTAAAACTCAGGGTTAAGGAACTAATACGAATCTATTGGAATGAAGCCCAAGCTGAAAGAGTATATGGGAGTAAATGGGAACTTCTGAAGTTTGAAGTTGGGAAATTTTTTAGGAAATATTGCAGTAATCTCGCTAAAGACAAACGACATGAGGAAGAAAAGGTGATTTCCAAGATAACTACCTTATCCTCCAGATGCCCTGATAAGTTGTCCTCTGAAGAAAAAGAAACACTATTTGAATATCAAAACAAACTAGACAAGATCTACCAGTCTAAAGCTGAAGGGGCTTTTGTAAGGTCCAGAAGGCAATGGATGGAGGAAGGTGAACAGAACTCGGCGTATTTCTTCAGGTTAGAAAAGTCCCAGTCCAAAAATAATACCATTCATCAACTAAGAATAGACAATGTAATATGTGATGATGCAAACCAGATTGCAAACTTCTGCTCCAACTTTTATAAAAATTTATACGGCTCCCAATATTGTGAAGACAGTACTGTCTCATTTCTGGATTCTTTAACTGGTATTACTCCGATCAGTACTGCGGACCAAGAGTTCTGTAATTGTCCAATCACTTTAAAGGAAGTAATAGACTCAATTAGCAGTTTAAAGAACAACAAATCTCCTGGAGTGGATGGTCTCACGTCTGAGGCTACGTTTACATTACGTCGAATCAGCGGATCATCAGATTAATGTTCTTAAAATGATTCGCGTTTACACTAAAACCGTTAGCCGTGCACACAGCAACACCAATACGCGGATACGCTCGGCTCCGCAGGCATCCTGCGCTCCAAATCACTCCGCCCTGAACAGCGAGTGCCCTCTGGAGGGTGTGCACTCCGGCCCTGCGCAGCTCACAGAGCGCGCGAGTGAAGTGAACAAGCCACGATTCGGGACTGAGCCGCTGTGTGTGAGATCCCAGCGCATATCACTTATTACTTGCAAGTGGAAGGATGGCAAGCCTAAAGACAATCATAACTACACAATGGGCAGTATTTGCATCAGTATTTGCAGTATTTTCATACTTTTATACTCTTTAATGAAAGGTGATACAAGGCGGAAGTCTGCGCCGTTTTTCAGCAGTCGCGTCACATGACCAACGCCAGCGAATCAGGAAGGTGGATGTCACAGTGACGTTGTCCAATGAGACGCCAGCTAGAGCTCAGCACAGCGTATTCGCGTATTCTCAATGTTTACACAGCACCGGAGCTGATACGATCTAGATTGAATACGTGGACGCTGGCGGATTCCCGTTTCCCCGCTTTTTCAGGGGGGTTAATGTAAACGGACAGTGCATCCGCGAAGAAAACGAGACAGATACGGTCTAGTGTAAACGTAGCCTGAGTTTTACAAATCCTTCTCCAAGGAATTAGCTCCATTTTTGTTACAAGTGTTTTGCGAAAGTATTGCCAAAGGTGCTCTCCCTCCCACTCTAACACAGGGCCTCATAACCCTCATCCCTAAACCTAAGAAAGATATTTTACTTATTGATAATTGGCGTCCAATCAGTCTCCTCAACAATGACTACAAAGTTTTAGCTATTATTTTTGCTAAGCGCTTAAAAAATGTTTTGGATGATATTATAGATGAGACACAATCTGGATTTATGAGAAACAGGCATATTTCCAATAATATTCGACTTGTACTTGACATATTAGATTACCCAGAGTTAATTAATAATGAAAGTTTCATCCTCTTTTTGGATTTTTACAAAGCTTTTGATTCAGTTGAACACAAATTCATTTTTAAAGCACTTGACAAATTTGGTTTTGGTGATTTTTTTTTGCAGAACAATTAAAACATTGTACGCCAATGGGAGTAGCTCAATTAAACTAAAAAATGGTACATCTCCTAGATTTGAGTTAAAACGTGGGATACGTCAGGGATGTCCTCATCTCATCTCATTATCTCTAGCCGCTTTATCCTTCTACAGGGTCGCAGGCAAGCTGGAGCCTATCCCAGCTGACTACGGGCGAAAGGCGGGGTACACCCTGGACAAGTCGCCAGGTCATCACAGGGCTGACACATAGACACAGACAACCATTCACACTCACATTCACACCTACGGTCAATTTAGAGTCACCAGTTAACCTAACCTGCATGTCTTTGGACTGTGGGGGAAACCAGAGCACCCGGAGGAAACCCACGCGGACACGGGGAGAACATGCAAACTCCGCACAGAAAGGCCCTCGCCGGCCACGGGGCTCGAACCCAGGACCTTCTTGCTGTGAGGCGACAGCGCTAACCACTACACCGCCAGGGATGTCCTATCAGTCCTTATTTATTTCTGCTTTCCACTCAACTATTAGCTAATCATATCAAAGCGAGTAATCTGAAAGGTATATCGGTCACAGATAGGGAAGTTATTATAAGCCAACTAGCTGACGACACGACCCTCTTTTTACAAGACTCCTCTCAAGTTTCTCTTGCTCTCGATATAATTCAAATGTTTTCTAAAGCTTCGGGTCTTCATTTGAATGTAAATAAATGCGAACTAATGGCAGTCAAGAAATGTGAGTTACCTGCTATCTGCAATATTCCAATTAAAGAAAGAATCACATACCTAGGAATAATTGTTACAAAAAACCAAAAAGACAGGTGTGACTTGAACTTTATCCCAATTTTAGAAAGAACCAAAAAAAAACTTAATCAGTGGCTTCAAAGAGATCTTTCACTAAAAGGTAGAACACTACTCTCTAAGGCGGAAGGTATATCCAGGCTTACCTATGCTGCCATTTCCTTAGATGTTCATAAAAAAGTTATCAAGGAGATCGATCAGTTGCTTTATAATTTTGTTTGGAAGAATAAAACTCATTATATTAAAAAGTCTGTCTTAATGAATAATTATAGTAGTGGTGGCCTAAATTTTCTTGATTTTAGTACACTAAACAACACATTCAAGGTTAATTGGATTAAGCATTATTTAAAAGAACCTACCTCTGTTTGGAACATCATCTCAAGTCATATATTCTCTAATTTGGGTGGTCTGAAGTTTCTTCTACTTTGTAATTATAATATTGATCGTATACCTGTCTCTCTCTCAAACTTTCATAAGCAAACACTTTTGGCCTGGTCTCTTATTTATAAGCACACTTTTTCTCCTAATAGATATTTCATATGGAACAACAGGGATGTTTGTTACAAAAGGAGATCTCTATTTTTTGACAGTTGGTTTAGGAATGGCATTGTACAGATCAATCAGCTTTTCAATAAGGAAGGGAATTTATTTAATTACCAAGAATTCCTTTCTCATTATAAGATCCCTGTGACCCCTAAAGATTTTGCGGTCGTCTTTGACGCCATTCCATCTGGTGTAATTATGCTCTTCAAGGGTTACACCACTCCACCTTCCACTGTGGCTCCTTTGCCTGATCCAATGGACACACCCATAGGGAAATTATGTTTTCTGCCAGCATCTCGTAAAAACAACAAAAAAATTTGCTCCTTATTTTTAGCTGATTGTGTCTCTGTCCCATATGTAATTACCACCTGGAATACACATGTTCAGAACCTATGTTGGGGAAAAATATGGACCCTTCCTAATAGATACCTACTGGTTAACAAAGTTAAAGAAATTTATTTTAAAATCATTCATCGTTGCTATCCTGTCAAAACATTCTTAGTGAGGTTCATTAAAGACATTGATGTATCCTGTACTTTCTGTAACGTGCACCCAGAGACTGTCTTCCACTTATTCTGGACTTGTGAACACACTCGGAATCTATGGCAAGGCATTTGTCGTTTTATTTTGGACCATATTCATGAGACCTTTGTACTATGTTTGCACAATGTATTGTTTGGATTTATAGATTATCAGAGAGAATTGGACAGTGAATTTTTTCTTGCTAATCTCATTATATTGCTGGCCAAATTTTATATCCATAAATGTAAGGTGTTGAAAATCAGACCCTCTTTTTGTACATTCAAAAAAGAAATTGAATTCTACATAAAAACAATATCAACCTCTCCCAATAAGAAAGCCATTAAAACATTAAGTATGTGCTCCAAATTTCATGTATTTTTGTAATTTATACATATGTGTGTGTATACATATATATTTTTTATTTTTTTTTACACGTTTGCACCATTTATAGTTTGTGTGTTTTGTTTACAGTAACCCCTGGCGTTGTATATCCGCATTTCATGTTTGTTTGTTCTGTTCATATGTTTGATAATATTGTCTGATGTACTGTATATTGTAAATGAAATGGTTTAAATTAAATATATTTAAAAAAAAAAAAGGAAATGGCCGCAACAGCTTCCGGGGACTCGCTGAGCAGAGCTGTCAGTCAAACACAAGTTAGCCAATGGGAATGCATTCCTGGACAGCCCGCCCACACGTGAAGTTTGTGCTAAAACTGCAAGCAAAAAGTCAGGGAGCGCAAACGAGAGAGCTGGAATCGCAACCAAGATAAATTACGTCAAACAAAACTGAGAAAGACGCGGAACAAAAATAAAAGGTTTCTGAAGAGTAATAGACTGATATTTTGCACGATTACACGAATAATTTGTTTGCCAGTCTAAAAAAAATTGACTTTTTTGTTTTGAATTTTGATTTGTCGTTTTTGTTTGATATTTCAAAAGTATTGTATGAACATTTTGGCACAAAATTGATTCCATAAAAGTGCATTTTTTTCAGACAGTATATTTTTCTTTCCGGTACGGCCAAATCTTTTAGTGGTACGCCGGACCGGCCAGGACTGGCTTACTTTCAGCCCTGATTTTACTTCTGTCAAAAATAACACAAAAGAGAGTAGTTACCATTGTTCATGACTAATGTGCATTTATTTCAAGAACTGGAGTATTTTGATACTGTTGTTAAATACATAAATGAAAACAACACAGAGCACCATAATATAATATCAACAAATAATAATATATTGGACTTTTTTCCCCGGTCTGCAGGTCGGGATGTCTGTAAACCAATCAGGATGCTCTTTGTCTTGCATGCGCTTCATGAACAGGCACATGCGCAGTCTCCCTCCCGCACTCCCTCATATGCGCAATGCAGACATTAATGTTTCGCGTGCACGCTCTTGCTCGCTTGCTCTAGATTCCGGGAGATATTCTCCAATTTGCGGGCATCAGGGAGCCGCTATCAATATGCAGGAGACTCCCGGAACTTCCGGGAGACTTATAAGCATGCGCAGTAGTGAAAAAACCGACAGCCTGACCGTCCTGCCGATAAACACATCGATTAACACAGACACGGCACGCGCTTAATATGTGGCGGCTTTAGTTGACGATGTGTCTGAATCTTCACTTCACACACTACCGTTCAAAAGTTTGGGGTCACCCAGGCAATTTTGTGTTTTCCATGAAACGTCACACTTATATTTCCCACCATAAGTTGTAAAATGAATAGAAAATATAGTCAAGACATTTTTCTGGCCATTTTGAGCATTTAATCGACCCCACAAATGTGATGCTCCAGAAACTCAATCTGCTCAAAGGAAGGTCAGTTTTATAGCTTCTCTAAAGAGCTCAACTGTTTTCAGCTGTGCTAACATGATTGTACAAGGGTTTTCTAATCATCCATTAGCCTTCTGAGGCAATGAGCAAACACATTGTACCATTAGAACACTGGAGTGAGAGTTGCTGGAAATGGGCCTCTATACACCTATGGAGATATTGCACCAAAAACCAGACATTTGCAGCTAGAATAGTCATTTACCACATTAGCAATGTATAGAGTGGATTTCTGATTAGTTTAAAGTGATCTTCATTGAAAAGAACAGTGCTTTTCTTTCAAAAATAAGGACATTTCAAAGTGACCCCAAACTTCTGAACGGTAGTGTATATCTTTTTTATTTTCAACTAGACAGCCGGGCTGGCTAGTGACAGGAATTACTCGCCAAATGACAAATTAAGTCGCCTCGGGCGACCGGACCACCGCAAGTTTCGAGCCCTGATATATACATATATACAACCCCGATTCCAAAAAAGTTGGGACAAAGTACAAATTTTAAATAAAAATGGAATGCAATGATGTGGAAGTTTCAAAATTCCATATTTTATTCAGAATAGAACACAGATGACATATCAAATGTTTAAACTGAGAAAATGTATCATTTAAAGAGAAAAATTAGGTGATTTTAAATTTCATGACAACAACACATCTCAAAAAAGTTGGGACAAGGCCATGTTTACCACTGTGAGACATCCCCTTTTCTCTTTACAACAGTCTGTAAACGTCTGGGGACTGAGGAGACAAGTTGCTCAAGTTTAGGGATAGGAATGTTAACCCATTCTTGTCTAATGTAGGATTCTAGTTGCTCAACTGTCTTAGGTCTTTTTTGTCGTATCTTCCGTTTTATGACGCGCCAAATGTTTTCTATGGGTGAAAGATCTGGACTGCAGGCTGGCCAGTTCAGTACCCGGACCCTTCTTCTACACAGCCATGATGCTGTAATTGATGCAGTATGTAGTTTGGCATTGTCATGTTGGAAAATGCAAGGTCTTCCCTGAAAGAGACGTCGTCTGGATGGGAGCATATGTTGCTTTAGAACCTGGATATACCTTTCAGCATTGATGGTGTCTTTCCAGATGTGTAAGCTGTCCATGCCACACGCACTAATGCAACCCCATACCATCAGAGATGCAGGCTTCTGAACTGAGCGCTGATAACAACTTGCGTCGTCCTTCTCCTCTTTAGTCCGAATGACACAGCGTCCCTGATTTCCATAAAGAACTTCAAATTTTGATTCGTCTGACCACAGAACAGTTTTCCACTTTGCCACAGTCCATTTTAAATGAGCCTTGGCCCAGAGAAGACGTCTGCGCTTCTGGATCATGTTTAGATACGGCTTCTTCTTTGAACTATAGAGTTTTAGCTGGCAACGGCGGATGGCACGGTGAATTGTGTTCACAGATAATATTCTCTGGAAATATTCCTGAGTCCATTTTGTGATTTCCAATACAGAAGCATGCCTGTATGTGATGCAGTGCCGTCTAAGGGCTCGAAGATCACAGGCACCCAGTATGGTTTTCCAGCCTTGACCCTTACGCACAGAGATTCTTCCAGATTCTCTGAATCTTTTGATGATATTATGCACTGTAGATGATGATATGTTCAAACTCTTTGCAATTTTACACTGTCAAACTCCTTTCTGATATTGCTCCACTATTTGTCAGCACAGAATTAGGGGGATTGGTGATCCTCTTCCCATCTTTACTTCTGAGAGCCGCTGCCACTCCAAGATGCTCTTTTTATACCCAGTCATGTTAATGACCTATTGCCAATTGACCTAATGAGTTGCAATTTGGTCCTCCAGCTGTTCCATTTTTGTACCTTTAACTTTTCCAGCCTCTTATTGCCCCTGTCCCAACTTTTTTGAGATGTGTTGCTGTCATGAAATTTCAAATGAGCCAATATTTGGCATGAAATTTCAAAATGTCTCTTTTTCGATCTTTCATATGTTGTCTATGTTCTATTGTGAATACAATATCAGTTTTTGAGATTTGTAAATTATTGCATTCCGTTTTTATTTACAATGTGTACTTTGTCCCAACTTTTTTGGAATCGGGGTTGTAAATAAAAGTCCCTCCTATGCCAGGACCTGGTCTTCCCAGGCAGTCTCTCATCCAGGCATTTTGGGCAGCACCAAACTCCATTTCACTACCCCATGCCTATTACATAGCTAGGGTTACAGTGGGGGGCCAGTCCTCTGGTAACTGCAAGAGTCTGACTCCCTACTTACATCTGTATTGCAGTGTGCCTCACCAGGTGGCACCATTTTTATGATGGTCTTTGGTATGACACGACCATGAGTAGAACTCGCAGTCTCCTGGTCATGAGGTGGACATGCTAACCACTAGGCCAGCTTGCAGCGTATTTATAGAAACATACATACCGTAAACAATATAAGAGGAACATAAAGCAAAAAAGCACATCAATGGACAACAAAACAAATATCTACTAATGCCTACTAGTGAAACTCATAAAGCATATCAAAAATAAACATCAAACAAAGCCATCGACATTTCTTCTTACACGTTATTAATCCATCCTCTTTGATCAATATTGTAGAGAGAAGATGAGGTGTACACTAAAGATACCATTTCAATAACCAATCCAATACACACTGTACCCTGTGTCAGTATGTGGGCTGAATCTGCTTGCTCTGTTGCTTGTCAATTTGAGGATACTGCTGTGTTTTGCACTGAGTGGAATAAGAAGCAGGAGCATGTGAAGATCTTCAGACTCTGCTGCTGTGCTTCTCAGCTGTCTGTGTTTGCTCCCTGAGTGCCAGAATGCTCACTTGAGCTGGGTCTTAGCACATAGCCAAGGTCAGAACCACTGTTTGCTGGCTCAAATCATAAAACTTAAATAGAAGCATGAGTAGAGAAATAGTGCTGAGTACCAGTGTGCTATGTGTGTGTGTGTAGTCTGTGTCAACATGACACAAAACCTTGTTTTTGCTCATGCTGAGTGGTGATGCTTTTGTTAGCTCACTAAGATACGTCATTTCATTTCCTCTTTCCCCTCAGCAGTATGCCCAGCTGCTGTATGTATAATCTGTATGAACTTCTACACTTACAGTGCCTTGCAAAAGTATTCATACCCCTTGAACTTTTTCACATTTTTCCACCTTACAACCACGAACTTAAAAGTTTTTTATTGAGATTTTAAGTGATAGACCAACACAGAGTAGCACATAATTGTGAAGTGAAATGAAAATAATAAATGGTCTTCAAAATTAAGCAAATAAAAATCTGAAAAATGTGATATGCATTAGTATTCAGCCCCCCTGCGTCAATACATTGTAGAGCCACCTTTTGCTGCAATTACAGCTGCAAATCTTTTGTGGTATGTCTCTACCAGCTTTGCACATCTAGACACTGAAATTTTTGCCCATTCTTCTTTGCAAAATAGCTCAAGCTCAGCCAGATTGGATGGAGAGCGTCTGTGAACAGCAATTTTCAAGTCTTGCCACAGATGCTCAATGGGATTTAGGTCTGGACTTTGACTGGGCCATTCTAACACATGAATATTCTTTGATCTAAACCATTCCATTGTAGCTCTGGCTGTATGTTTAGGGTCATTGTCTTGCTGGAAGGTGAATCTCCTTCCCAGTCTCAAGTCTTTTGCAGCCTCCAACAGGTTTTCTTCCAGGATTGCCCTGTATTTAGCTCCATCCATCTTCCCATCAACTCTGACCAGCTTCCCTGTCCCTGCTGAAGAAAAGCATCCCTATAGCATGATGCTGCCACCACCATGTTTCACAGTGGGGATGGTGTGTGCAGGGTGATGAGCAGTGTTAGTTTTCCGCCACACATAGCGCTTTGCATTTAGGCCAAAAAGTTCAACTTTGGTCTCATCTGACCAAAGCACCTTCTCCCACATATTTGCTGTGTCCCCTACATGGCTTCTTATGCCTGTCTTTCAACAATGTCTTTCTTCTTGCCACTCTTCCAAAAAGGCCAGATTTGTGGAGTGTACGACTTATAGTTGTCCTGTGCACAGATTCTCCCACCTGAGCTGTGGATTTCTGCAGCTCCTCCAGAGTGATCATGGGCCTCTTGGCTGCTTCTCTGACCAGTGCTCTCCTTGCTCGCTCTGTCAGTTTAGGTGGACGGCCATGTCTTGGTAGGTTTGCAGTTGTGCCATACTTTTTCCATTTTTGAATGATGGACTGAACAGTGCTTCTTGAGATGTTCAGAGCTTGGGATATTTTTTTATAACCTAACCCTGCTTTAAACTTCTCCAGAACTTTATCCCTGACCTGTCTGGTGAGTTCTTTGGTCTTCATGATGCTGTTTGTTCTTCAGTGTTCTCTAACAAACCACTGAGGCCTTCACAGAACAAGTGTATTTATGCTGAGAGTAAATTACACACAGTAGGACTCTATTAACTAATTAGATGACTTCTGAAGGCAATTGATTACACTGGATTGTATTTAGAGGTATCAGAGGACAGGGGGCTGAATACTAATGCACACCACATTTTCAGATTTTTATTTGTTTAAAATTTTGAAGATCATTTATCATTTTCATTTCACTTCACAATTATGTGCTACTCTGTGTTGGTCTATCACATAAAATCTCAATAAAAAACTTTTAAGTTTGTGGTTGTAAGGTGGAAAAATGTGAAAAAGTTCAAGGGGTATGAATACTTTTGCAAGGCACTGTACGCTGCACATTTTTCTGCACACTACAAAGCATTGGCAGGTTTCCTTGATCTGTTTCCAGAACTCTAGAAACCTCGTATGAAACATGTTCACAATGCTGATGACAGTGAAATCAGAATATATTCTTCAGGAACATGTCTGAATGTAATATAATGCACAACTTATAACATATGTTTTTAAATCTAATTTAATCTACAGCTATGCATATATATATATTTTTTAAATTCACTAACCACACCCTCCAGCTCCCACAGTTCTGATTACACCCACCCACAGTATTTTCCAATGAACTCACAATTGGCACAAAACCTACATTTAAACAAATAAACAATATAAATATGGTTAAGGGGGTTATGTTTTTAAACAACACAAGAAACTTTTTGGCAGGTTTCACACTTGGTCCTAGTGTGCACACTCAGGACTGATTCTGGGCTTATTTGGGGGTGGGGCTCATAATAGCAGGTTTGCTTTCAAGTAGAAGAATTCCTTCCAAGCCCTGGCTCCACTGTGAAATTCCATACGTCATTTTTGCGCACTCAGGTTTGCAAAATGGTTATTATCTTCCTGTGGTGGCAACACTCAAGCTGCCAAAAGTGCTTTTTAGATGCATGTCATGTCATCATCTATGAATACCTATGAACAAAGCGCTGATCTCATATGCAGGCTGACATGAGATGGGCCTTTTTTTTTTTTTGCTGCACTCTCAGCTCAAGTGCTGGTGCCAAAAGGTGAGCTAATTACAGTGCCCCAGTGCTATGAAAGTCTGGTTTTATATATCAATAACCAGAATAACCCTTTCCCCAGCTTCATGAAAGCAGAAACAGGAAGTACTATGACAAGATGAATCAATCACATTGGTTCCACACGTGTTGTGAACCGCCTCCAGGTTCAGTTGAAGTGAACCCCAGACCACTGTTTTCAAGAAGACCAGGGATCAGATCTCTGAACTGCCCCCTGACTTGAAAGCAGCATTCACACATCACCAACAGTACCGGAAAAAAGTACAAGTGTGAAAAAGATATTAGGTTACTTGCAATATTTAGGCACTCCCTAAAAGTGGAGCACCTGATGATTGTATGAGCAAAATATTTGCATGGACACAAAATCAACCTGAATAGAATAATAATATTATAGCATATGAACCATTGAATTGTGTAGTGTCGTGTATTTTGCTTCAATAAATTGCTGCATTGTCTTGTGACAGTGATACCAATAATGAGATGTGCATCGCAGTTATGAATATATTCTTATTAATTTCTTTGGCACTACAAAATGTGCCAGAAACAACAGCACGACATTTATTATGGTGTGACTCTGTTGGGTGTCTGGTGGACAGCAGTGAACCAGCACTTTCACTTCACATCATTACTCTAGAGTTACGATTGAATATCAAACTTGATATGTCAAACAGTTGTCTGGTTACATCTTTCACGTCCACAGACTACAACACATCCCCAGCACCAATAGGACTAATTACCATGCACCTGTTCCTAATTAGAGTGCAGTCACAGCGCTTACATATCAAGACTCTCTATAACACAAACTTTGCGAAGTATATGCTCTCTACCCTGCATCTGACATTACCAAGCCTGAATTTTGTTTCGCTTTTCTGGTTTTGACACTGTTTGTGTTTTTGGACTGTGAGTATTGTATTACCTCTGATATCCTGTCTGTGCCTCACTTGACCACTGCCTGTTTTTCAACTCTGTCTCTGTTTTGGACCTGTTTTCTAGCATGTTTTCAATAAAACTCTTCCTGCACTTACATCCATCTATCATCCTTCCATGACAGAAACTGTCCATTATCTAACTGTCAGCTGTGTGAGAGAGGCGGATGTATGTGCAGAAGTGTTTATTATCATACAGTGCGATCTATACATAGAGTGCATGAAATACACACAAAAACAAACAGTCCAATTCAGCAGGCAAGGTCATAAACGAGGAAACAGGCAAAGGGTTGATTGAGGCGCAAACTTGATGTCGGAGGCAAAACAAGAACGAGAATTAGAACCAGGAACAGGAGTCAAGAAACCAGGAGAACCACAAACATGGGAAACAAGGCTCGGTAATGCGCACTGAACATAGTACTTCGCATGGTCCTTGCATCAGCACAGTCCTTAAATAGCCCAACACTTAGTTCATTAATTGAGAACAGGTGCGCCTTGTTCACGGCGTGCGTGCTGGAGCTCACTTGGCATGTACGCAGCCCGAGGTGCGCTTTTTGATGCACGTGCCACAGCACGCAGGACTGACAGAACCCTCTCCCAAAGAGCTCCCTCCAGGAGCGAAAATCCATCATACGGGGCCCTGGTGGGGGTTTGGGCTCAGGCTCTGGACATGACTTGGGTTCTTGGCTAGGAGTAGCCTTGATCGCAAGACTTGACGTGGACTCTGGACCTGGACTTGGGCTCTGAAGATGACTCTGGACTGGACTCGAGCTCTGAAGGTGACTCTGGACTGGACTCGAGCTCTGAAGGTGACTCTGGACTGGATTTGGGCTCGGGCTCTGGAGACAGCTCTGGACTGGGCTCGGGCTCTGTAGAGGGCTCTGGACTGGGCTCAGGCTCTGTAGAGGGCTTGGGACTAGATGCAGGCTCTGATGCTGGAGCAGGCCCTGGCACGGGAGCAGACGCTGGCTCTGCCTCTGGCACGGGAGCAGATGCTGGCTCTGGCCCCGCCTCTGGAGCAGACGCTGGTGCTGACTCTGGCTCCGCCTCTGGTTCAGGATCAGGCGCTGGTGCTGACTCTGGCTCCGCCTCTGGCTTGGGAGCAAGCGCTGGCTTCGCCTCTGGCTCAGGAATGGGAACAGGAGCTGGCATGGGAACAGGAGCTGGCTCTGGCTGAGAAACCAGCTCAAAAGAGACAGCCTCCTCTGCTGTCTGTACTTCAGCCACTAGGGAGAGCCTTGGAGCAATGGCCTCCTCATCTGAGTCGGCCACTGGAGTGGTTGCCTTTAGGAGGCGCTCTAGAGCAACAGCCTCCTCGACTGGGTCGACCACAGGAGGGAGCTCTGGAGTGCCGGCCTCCTCAGCTGGGTTGGCCTCTGGCATGATTGCCCCTCCCCAAAAATTTTCATGGGTTCCTCCCTTACTAAGGATTTGAAAATAAACTTTAGCATGGCAAAGAAAGTCTGAGGGTTATGAAGGCACAGGTGTTCAACCTAAATCAGATAGTCCACCCATCTGCATGCTCGTCCAGCAATAAATGTCAGTACAAAGCTTACTCAGATGGGTTTGGGTGGCTTGGGCTCTTGGAGGTTCTTGTAGAAGAGATCACACTGCAGGTTGAATCCCATAGGGTGATATATCCCATAGTAGACTGCCGGGGGACTCCAGTCAGTCTTCAGACGAAAATATGAGGTGAGTGGCAGGGGCAGGGAAACCCGGAAGCAGCATGGGATCACGTATTGAAACACTTCCACTACATCCATTTTGGGCAAAGTATTCTGTCAGCTGCGCGAGAAAGGCGGATGTATGTGCAGAAGTGTTTATTATCATACAGTGCGATCTATACATAGAGTGCATGAAATACACACAAAAGCAAACAGTCCAATTCAGCAGGCAAGGTCATAAATGAGGAAACAGGCAAAGGGCCGATCGAGGTGCAAACAGGATGTTGGGCAGCAAAACGAGAATGAGAACTAGAACCAGGAACAGAAGTCAAGAAACTAGGGAAACCACAAACACGGGAAACAAGGCTCGGTAATGTGCACTGAACGTAGCGTAATACTTTGCATGGTCCTTGCATCAGTGCAGTCCTTAAATAGCCCAACACTTAGTTCATTAATTGAGAACAGGTGCCCCTTGTTCACTGCGTGCATGCTGGAGCTCACTTGGTGCACACGCAGCCCGAGGTGTGCCTTTTGGTGCACGCACCACAGCGCGCAGGACTGACACTAACAAGCTGGTGGACTAATAAAACTGTTTTAACTAGTTTTATATGAAACTGTCATGAATATTTTCTGTAAAATGTGTTAGTAAATAATCCCACATAATTAAAAAAAAGAAGAAAATTAAAAATAAGCACTGGATTAAAAACCCATCTATATTATGTAAATAAAGATATAAATTGCATTGTCTGGTGGTCAAGTATTTATGGCATACATTGCCTTGCACTTACGATAAGGTTCCCTGTGGTGGTACAATGTATGTATGGATGTTGTACGGTTGCGAAAGCCATCAAAAGTCAGGTTGATGCATTACCATATTCTGTTAAGTATGGAGCTCTGCTCCACTATAAGCAGGAGGGGTCAGATCTCATGTAAATAACATTTGCCTCGTGAAAAAAAAAAATACCCAACAGTTCAGCTGAATGAGAAATAGCACAGGAACTTAAAAATAATTTATTTTGCTTTGTTCTGAATTTAACCAATTAAATTTGCAGACTTTCTTGTGAGGAAAGAGTCATACTGTTAAGTGCTATCTATCCTTGAAACACAATTTTCATTTCTAACGGGTCACTGAACTAGGTTCATTTATTGCATAATCTAAACATCATGTTATTAATTATTGGTTATTAACAATAGCACTTCTGTCACAATGAGGAGATGGAGAATGAGCAAAATGCATAATTACAGAACAGTGAACATGAAATGTATTAATCGAACCTCAGAAGGCACATTTTCAAAATGCAAAAATGCTTTTCTGTATTTTACCTGATTTGACCACAGGGTCATTCCATGTCAATTCACACAAATGCCCAAAACCTCCCCAGTGACACCTCTTCAATTTGCCTTATTTTTATTTTCTCAGTGCCTTATGATGTCAAATGAAAGAATCCAAAATTTTAGCTTCCTAGCTCGAACGTTTTTTGAGTTATGGCCCTTCAAATTTGGGTGCCACGCCCACTTTTGTTATATTGACAATTACAAGGGATAAACCCTTTCCTGGCTGTTTCATGATGCTGTTTTTTTTTTACATTTGACACCTTTCCCTGTATCCAACCAAACTCTGACCACTATACACTTAATAGTTAAATGCATCTTTCAAACAGGAAAGGGAAAGATGCAAACAAAGGGATGATCCCAAGAAAAACATCCTGGTTGCTTTACTACATGTTCTGACATCTGATCTGGAAGTTAAACCTAGACTCATCAGGTTTCTTTTTCAAGAAAAGGGGAAGGGGCCCCTAGCCACTCATGTGGGGAAAATTAGCATATCAATTAGTAAAAAGGGGAAATTATATACAGTGGGGCAAAAAAGTATTTAGTCAGCCACCAATTGTGCAAGTTCTCCCACTTAAAAAGATGAGAGAGGTCTGTAATTTTCATCATAGGTACACTTCAACTATGAGAGATAGAATGGGGGGAAAGAATCCAGGAAATCACATTGTAGGATTTTTAATGAATTAATTGGTAAATTCCTCAGTAAAATAAGTATTTGGTCACCTACAAACAAGCAAGATTTCTGGCTCTCACAGACCTGTAACTTCTTCTTTAAGAGGCTCCTCTGTCCTCCACTCGTTACCTGTATTAATGGCACCTGTTTGAACTTGTTATCAGTATAAAAGACACCTGTCCACAACCTCAAACAGTCACACTCCAAACTCCACTATGGCCAAGACCAAAGAGCTGTCAAAGGACACCAGAAACAAAATTGTAGACCTGCACCAGGCTGGGAAGACTGAATCTGCAATAGGTAAGCAGCTTGGTGTGAAGAAATCAACTGTGGGAGCAATTATTAGAAAATGGAAGACATACAAGACCACTGATAATCTCCCTTGATCTGGGGCTCCACGCAAGATCTCACCCCGTGGGGTCAAAATGATCACAAGAATGGTGAGCAAAAATCCCAGAACCACACGGGGGGACCTAGTGAATGACCTGCAGAGAGCTGGGACCAAAGTAACAAAGGCTACCATCAGTACCACACTACGCCACCAGGGACTCAAATCCTGCAGTGCCAGACATGTCCCCCTGCTTAAGCCAGTACATGTCCAGGCCCATCTGAAGTTTGCTAGAGAGCATTTGGATGATCCAGAAGAGGATTGGGAGAATGTCATATGGTCAGATGAAACCAAAATAGAACTTTTTGGTAAAAACTCAACTTGCCGTGTTTGGAGGAGAAAGAATGCTGAGTTGCATCCAAAGAACACCATACCTACTGTGAATCATGGGGGTGCAAACATCATGCTTTGGGGCTGTTTTTCTGCAAAGGGACCAGGACGACTGATCCATGTAAAGGAAAGAATGAATGGGGCCATGTATCGTGAGATTTTGAGTGAAAACCTCCTTCCATCAGCAAGGGCATTGAAGATGAAACGTGGCTGGGTCTTTCAGCATGACAATGATCCCAAACACACCGCCCGGGCAACGAAGGAGTGGCTTCGTAAGAAGCATTTCAAGGTCCTGGAGTGGCCTAGCCAGTCTCCAGATCTCAACTCCATAGAAAATCTTTGGAGGGAGTTGAAAGTCCATGTTGCCCAGCGACAGCCCCCAAAAATCACTGCTCTAGAGGAGATCTGCATGGAGGAATGGGCCAAAATACCAGCAACAGTGTGTGAAAACCTTGTGAAGACTTACAGAAAACGTTTGACCTCTGTCATTGCCAACAAACGGTATATAACAAAGTATTGAACTGAACTTTTGTTATTGACCAAATACTTATTTTCCACCATAATTTGCAAATAAATTCTTTAAAAATCAGACAATGTGATTTTCTGGATTTTTTTTCTCATTTTCTCGCTCATAGTTGAGGTATACCTATGATGAAAATTACAGGCCTCTCTCATCTTTTTAAGTGGGAGAACTTGCACAATTGGTGACTGACTAAATACTTTTTTTGCCCCACTGTATATTTTATTTATATATATATATATATATATATAAAGATTATTTTATTATAATCATTATAAACATGAAGGGGGCAAGGGTATTCATGAGGAACTCTATATATTTTTGATACATACCTTTCTTCTATACAATTGTTTTTAAAGTATTGATCATAAAGACATCTAAATGTTTTTATGCTATGTGTTCATTACTTACAATAATTGGTTGTTTCAATATCAAAGTCTTGAGCATATGGCAGTTCATATCAGCCTGGGCAATATATTGCTTGTGCGTATGACAACAACTGGTATGTGGCAAACATTGTCGACCGTTCTGATGAACACAATGATGTATATTTTCATTTCATGAAACGGTCAAACACGACTCTGTCTTGGCCTGCTGAAAACCGCCAAAATCCACCATGCTGGGTGCCATTTCAAGACATTATATGTCGTGTAAATGCGCCAGAGATTCAAGGTCGTAGTGCTCAGCATTATAAACTTGTTGCAGTTGATGTAGAAAGAATTGAGATGCTTCTTCCAAAGTACATTCATGCTTAACTGTCAGTGTCAGTCAGCAAGCCTGGTTATGGTTTTATATTGAATTGAATTGAATCGTTTTGTATTGTGCCTGCATGTATTTTACAACAGTAAATGGCGTCCATGCCTCGTTAAAATTGTCTGATCTGATCACATGACATTTATTCTTAAGTAAGTGTAGTTTAAGTTACGTGTGTGTGTGTACAGTGTGCAAAGGGTTAATAAATGTAAACTGTCAGTTTATATATTCAAAATTATATGTGTTCAGTGATATTATCCTTGTTTTAATCTTACTATTTTATAATTTGAATGTGTTTTAGTACCTTTTGATTTGAATTGGCAGTTAAAACAATAGCTGACCTACTTTCCGGACTTTTCAGATTTTTCAGAAAATATGCAAAAACAGTACCATATACAAATGCTTCGTTTATATTGAAGGAGTTGGATAATCAAAGTTTTTATTGGCTTAAAAGTTTGATAAAAAGTGTCTGTTGATAGAGTTAAAGGCTCATTCCAGTCATCATGTGCCCACATGGCCAACTAATGGCCTGAAGTAAGACGTACGTACCAAACGGTAATTTTGTCCCGAAGCCATATTTGGGGCCCTCCTGTACCCCCACCAAACCTCTGAGTGCCCTGAAACTCTCTAAGTACACAGTAGAGTTCCCAAATATGATGATAAATCAGCTTAAACCTTATCAACACAAAAACTTCCCAAGATATGGACCCCTGAAATGTCAAAAAAAAATTTGTGTCATTAAAATAATCCACTTTTAAGGGGTTAATATCTCTAAAGTTAGTAAACTTGTGCTATTTTTAGGTGCAGAATCAGATAGACAGGGCCAGAATACATAGATATAGCAATTTACAGGTCTATATTCTCCTTAGAACAAAAGATATGGGCCTCCAAAAATGCTTGCAAATTAAGTGTACAATTCCCAGACCCCAAAAGTGGGCGTGGCACCCAAACTTTGAAGGGCCAAAATTCAAAAACCATTCGAGCTAGGAAGCTAAAATTTTGGATTCTTTCTTTTGACATCATAAGGCACTAATAAAATAAATATCAGGCAAATTGAAGAGGTGTCACTGGGGAGGGTGTGTGAATTGAAATGGAATGACCCCACATAGACTCACACAGTTCTCCTGAACTAACATCTAGTCCTGTTTTTGTTTATACAGACACACTGTACTCACCACCAGGTTTCCTATGACCATGACCATGAGGAAAACCACAAGGCACATGCTTGCTCCAGCCACCTCCATGCAGTCCCACATTGTTTCAATCCATTCGCCACACAGGATGCGGAAGACAATGAGGAATGAATGGAAAAAATCATTCATGTGCCAACGGGGCAGCTGGCAATCCTCTGCAATCTTACACACGCAGTCCTTGTAACTCTTGCCAAAGAGCTGCATGCCTACGACAGCGAAGATGAAGACAATGATGGCCAGCACCAGAGTCAGGTTCCCCAGGGCCCCCACTGAGTTCCCAATGATTTTGATCAGCATGTTGAGAGTAGGCCAGGATTTAGCCAGCTTAAAGACTCGCAGCTATCTCCATCAAAATCAGCAAACACACACACACACACACACACACACACACACACACACACACACACACACACACAATAGAATGTCAGCAAAAATGTACTGTACAGGAGTAGTTTTGTTCCCCAATACACAATGTAAATCAGTTGTACAAGAATGGTCCTTAAGCTCTAATTATGCACTGTAAATAAGTTTTAAAATTATTTGACATTCATTTTCCAGCTAGAACACAAAGAAAAAGATGTATCCTTAAAAGTACTGCCCAGTTGTAAGCAATACTGCCCTGCATGTGTGCACAAAGACACCATTCAGAAGCAAATATAAAAAAGTATACACAAAAGGAGAGAAAAGTAGGACACAAAACAATGTATAAAAGCAAATATTATTATTAAAATCAGATTAATACCAAAAAATGAATATGTTTCTAAATTTGTCCTATGGAAAGCAGCCACAAGTTGGGCAGAATCTGGCTGCTTTAAAAAAAAATGCTGCTCCTAAATATGAGGAGATTTATGACATGTTGAATTGAAAATATTGAACTGCCAATTTTCCAATGTTGCAATATAACTAAAAATAGTATATATCCAGCTATTTTCAGGACGACATTCACCGATACACAATGTGAAGTCCCACTTTGTCTGTGGCTGCATACAGTCAAGTCATGCAAAAAGCTCCCCTTCTCTTGATTTAAGTTAAACCAATCTTTATTTGATCTTAATAAATCTAATTTACAATAATAAATAAATCTAATCTAGATAGCAAGCTAGCAAGCTAGTTAATTAGCTAGGACTAGTTAGGACTAGTAATAGCATAATTGTTATAATTACAGTGTGCACGTTGTGCGAGTTGATTTTTTTTTTAGCACGTAAAATGCATTCTGAAAATGAAAAAAAAAAAAAAACCTGGTGTGAAAGCAGCCTTACACTTTAAATATGTTGCCTGATGTCACAGGATCATAATGGTTCAGGCTTACCAAACGGAAGGATCTGAGGACAGACAGACCCTGCACATTGGCCAGGCCTAACTCCACCAGGCTAAGAGTGACGATGATGCTGTCAAATATGTTCCAGCCCACCTGGAAGTAGTAGTAGGGGTCCATGGCAATGAGCTTGAACACCATTTCAGCTGTGAAAATACCAGTGAACACCTGCATAGAAAAGAAGAATTGTTTTTTTTTAATCAGTTTAAAAACTTTGGCATAGTACCATCAAGTTCTATCAATTCTTTATCAAGCTATGCTTACTTTTCATTAGAACATCTTGGTGTATACAGTAACAACAACTGCTTGGAGATTGTCCTATTTGTACCTACCAAGTTGCCAACAGTGAGCACATGTTCAAATTCTGGACTCATAGGATAGTGCTCCATAGCCATGAAAAGTGTATTGAGCACAATACAAATTGTGATACCCAGGTCCACAAAAGGATCCATCACCACAAAATGGACCCATTTCTTGAAGACCATCCATGGTGCACAGCAGTCCCACTTCAAAAAGATGTCAGCAAACTTATACCAGCCTGGAGGACAAGGCCTCTGGGCCTCCTCCAACTCTGAATGAAGACAATTTGCAATTATTTAACTGCAACACATTAAACATAAAACACAAGTAACTTTCATTTTGTCCACCATTTATTAATTCACTATATCAAGAAAATTGTCTCATTCTCATAACATTAAATAAACAAAACATTTTATATTAGATGTTCATTTCTGATTCTTTTACAGTACTATAGCTATTATTATTATTATTATTATTATTATTATTATTATTATTATTATTATCAGTGGGCAACAGCAGGACAGATGAGTGTCACACACCAAGTCTAAACTCAATCAATTGAAATACGTAACCTGAACTTGAGCACCACTCAGGGTAGGGCAGCAGGGCTTTCTTCTCATACAACATGCTTGACCATGCCGCCTTTGTGCTAAACTCCAGACAATGCACACTCATTGCCAGTGCTAAACATTAATAACAGTAGACTAATCTCTGCTACTACACTTCAAATTGAATCTCAGGTACACCTTTCTGTCTGCCTAAGCCTGCTATACAGTATTTCAAATCAAACCACTGGAACTTCTATTGCAACCACACACACTAAAGCTTAAAATCACACCAGTGGCATAGGTTCAAATAGTTTGTTTACTCCTTTTGTTCAATGTTGAAAGATCCAAATACACAGAAGAAACATAGGATTGTCATTCACATAGAATTTAGACCTTTAGTCTCCTTATCTTTAGTAATACCTTCTTTAGTTGCACTGCGCACACTCAAGGCACTGGCTGTTCTGTGAGAGAGCCCAGGATGTTCCAGGTACATCTTGCTATGCTGGGAGCACATTGACTTATTGTCAGCTTTTTGCTCATCTTCTGGTGCTGACTAAAGAGATAAAATACATATCTTGTTAAAAACAACAATAATCAGTTGAAAGATAAAAACAAAAGGGATTTTTTCATGAAATTTAGTTTCATTTATGCTCATGTATAATCAAACTGACTACATGAAGTGCTTCCAAATTACAAAATAAATAAAAATAAAAGGTTAGAAAAATAACTTTTAAAAAGTTATTTTAAATGATAAAATTACAATTAATTTCTGATCATTTGTGAAAAAAATTTATTGTGAAGGTGTAAGAAATGTACAAGTCTCTATTATTTATTATTAGCACAATTATATTAATTAATCTACAATAAGGGCTGTATTCAGAGTTCAGTGGACAGACTGAGGAGTCTAATGCCAATGCTGTGTAACCACATTTTATCCTGAGCTACATTTCCAGCAATGTAAATACTTTCATACACATTTCTCAAAATGTGGCTCAGGGTAAAATATAGTTAGATGGCATTGGATCTGTACACCACCAAAATGGATTGAGATGAAGACATCAAGATGTGAAAGTGTAGATTTTCAAGGGGTTTACAAAAATATTACATTAACTGTTTAGGAATTACATCCATTTTTTACATAGTCCCTCCAGGCTCAAAAGTAATTGGACAAACTAACAATTATAATAATTTTTAATACTTGGATGCAAATCCTTTGCAGGTCAATGACCACCTGAAGTCTGGAACCCATGGACATCATCAAATGCTGAGTTTCCTCCCTTTAGATGCTCTGCCAGGTCTTTACTACAGCCACCTTCAGTTGCTGCTTGTTTGTGGGTCTTTCTGCGTTCAGTTTTGTCTTCAGAAATGAAAATCATGGTCAGTTGGGTTAACTGACTCGGTCACTTAAAGAAGATACGCAGAACCTTTCTTTTTAAATAAATTTCTGAGTGGATAGTGTCTCCATCCTTGACTCTTGTACTGTATGCTGCATAAATGGGAATTAAACAAATATATTTTTGAGAGTTAAAATCGACCGCAAAATTGGCATTCGAGCTGAGTGCGTGACGTCACAGCGGTGACCGGTTTTAAGGCCGAGGCCTTTGACATCTATAGACCAAAGTCATATAAATAAAAATGTATGGTGAAAGTAAGAAATACCGTTACCGACTTGCTCAACTAAGACTGATTTAACTTCACTGATTGTGGGTTGACTGTCATTAAAACAGGATAGGTGTTACAACTTATGCAACATACATGTACATGCATGCATTTTCACTGATAAAACGTAAAAGGCTAATTAAATAATCAGATGAACTGAGACAATCACATTCTGAAGCAAATTAAATAATCTTATACCGGTAACTTAAACACACAATACAAGTTACATGTATTAATCTAAATGCAGGTAAACAACGTGTTTTTGTTGTTTTATATCCAAATGAGAGTTGGAGCTTACCCGTCTGTGTTCTCACTTCTTGAAGGCCGATTGTTTTGAAACAATCTGGCTTTCAGTTGTTCGTTCAGTTCTCCGTTCATTTGTTTCTTCCGCATAAGGGTGAGATGGCAGCGATATCCAGTGAAGAAATCAGACAGCTGCGCTCCACTCATTCTCCATTTTCTCCATACTGAGTACTCCACCATTACTGCTTGGCTCAGGCAATTACTGTACTAAAACCCGGGACGGAACGAGACATCACCGGTTTTAGCAACAACCGCAGGGAGGTCACTGCCCGAGCGATAATATGTCACGTCTTGTCCAGTCCCGTTCCATCCCAGGTTTTAGCAACAACCCTCAGCTCACACTCCAGGAGAACTGGTGCAACTGAACTTACTTTCCTTTTTTAAAAATAAATAAATACTTTCCTTTTCTTGTAGTTTTCTTTTCCTTTAATTGTTGGCACTGCAGCCTCTTTCAATATGGGCTTATAACCAACACTCCTCAACAGATCAGAGGTTTCATATGAGTCTTCAGTAAAATGTGCAGAACAGAGGAGAGACCACTTCGTAGCCGCCCAATGTGCCCATGAACTTCTCGCAAAATGTGTCCAAATCTTTGCAGTTTGAACATTCTTGGGCCATGAATGCTATGTAAATCCAGCTTCTGTCATGTTGCTGACACATCTACATGGCATGGTGATAAATTAGCTCAAAATGGAAGATCGGAGTTGCAGTCAGCTCTGTGTTTTAGTATAGCGGAAATGGCGATGGACCGATAGACTTCCTACTGTGACATTACGAACGTCAAGGTCATTCACTCAGACTGCTACCTATATGAATCACTTTAATCGTAAAAATTACTATATTATATTTATTGTTAATGTTTGAAAACTATTCCTTTGCTATTCTTGAGGTCTCAAGGCATTTATAAACGAAAGTGAGGCCATGGCTCTGCATACATGCTTTAATAATATTCCATTTCTTTGCCTTAAGAAGCTCTTGGGTTGCTTTCACAATATGTTTTGTGTCATAGTCCATCTGTACTGTTAAGTGCCATCCAGCAGTTTTGCAGCATGTGACTGAATCTGAGCAGAAAGTATAGCTCTATGCACTTTAGAATTCATCCCATCATCAGTCAGATCATCAATAAACACCACTGAGCTATTTCCATAGTCAGCTATACATGCCCATGTCCATCATGTTTGAGAGATGAAGTGGTATGCTTTGGATCATGAGCCCTTCCTTTCCTTCTCCATACACTTCCCATCATTCTGGTAACAGCTAATCTTGGTTTCATCTGTCCAAAGAATCTTGTTTCAGAACTGGGAAGGCTTTCTAGCAAATTCTAATGTCGCCTTTCTGTTCTTGCATGTTACCAGTGTTATCAGTTACATATTGAGTTAAACCCTCTGTATTGACATTCATGAAGGTGTCTCTTGATTGGAGACTTGATAGGACCACATCCTCAATAGTTTTCTTGACATGGCTAGATGCTATGAAGGGGTTTTTCTTCACCAAGGAAAAAATTCTCCCATCATCCACTTTAGTTATCTTCCATGATCTTCCAGGAATTTTAGTGTTGCTGTGATCACCAGTGCATTCCTTCCTTTTAAGAATGCACAAAATTGTTGAGTTGACCACTCTTAGGCCCTGTCCACACGGCAACGGATTCAGGTGAATCTGATAAAATTGTTTATCGTTTCGGCCTGGCGTCCACACGGCACCGGCGTTTTGGGTGCCCCAAAACGAAATCTTTTGAGAACGGGTTCCAGAGTGAAAAAATCTGGCAACAGAGCCGTTGCGAAGTCGTCTGGATGAGTAGAACGGATTTGTTTACGATGACGTCACAACCACATGTGCTTCACGCCGGGTAGAAGTGTAATGAACTCGATGCGAGTTGTCAACAAATCCTATAACTTGGTTCATGAAACATGCTTACAAAATATTTTCACTGTGAATATTTATTGTGTAATGGTGCAAAGTGAGAGAGAGAGAGAGAGAGAGAGAGAGTGAGAGAATAGCCGTTAGGGCAGAGTCAATCCCGCCAGCAAAAATAGGGAAAAAAAAGGAGCGATCTCACCTCTTCAGACGTTGGTTTAAGTCCGACAATACATTCCTCAAAAAGGGCATAGAAGAACAAAGTAATCCATCAATGTGTAGCATTCAATTTATTCCGGACCATTAAAGAATTCTGGAGGATATCAGAATGTTGGCGTACCGGCTTCCATCTACCCCCGTTCATTCCTCTCTCTCTCCATCTACCCCCGTTCATTCCTCTTTCCGTGTCTCCATTCAAAAAACTAGCACGTGATTTAAAGGGACTATATCCATAGGATAGGGAGTGAGAAGGTGTGTGCGTGTGACAGTGACAGGGATAGTCACTGTGCGCATGCGCAGTTATGCGCATGCGTCTATTTCTATTGTTCTGGTGTCTCCGATGGGACCGTCTTACAGTGCACGTAGAGGTGTGGCATGTGTATTGCATCATTTTCAGCAAGCATTGCGTTGCCATATGAACCTGATATTTTACTGATCTGTTGCGCATGTGGTCGCGATATTTAAAAAAAAAAATCTCGTTGCCGTTGTCGTGTGGATGTAGCCTTAAAGTTTCCGTTATCTTTATGATAGGTCTGTTGGGTTTTTTTTACCTAATGATGGCCTCCTTCATTTGCATCAACACCTCTTTGGACCACATATTGAGAGGTCCCTTGAACAGCTGCCAAATGCAAATTCACCACTGGGAATCACCTCCAGACCTTTTATCTCCATAATTGGTGATGAAATAATAAGGAAATGAAACTGCTTATCAGTCAATTGTCCAATTATTGAGCCTGCGAAAATGGAGGGACTACCGTATGTAAAAAATGGCTGCAATTCCAAAATTCACTGTTTGGTGAATTACAAGAAAAAGTAAAATCTTGGGATTTCCAAGTCTCCAAAACCACCATCAGATGCCACCCCCATGCCTAAAGATTATTTGGAAGGTATGCCAGGAAAAAAGCCTTTTCTGTCAGTTAGCCACAGACATAAGCACCTGGAGTTTGCAAAACACTACTCCAACTTTGACTGAAACCGTGTTCTATGGTCTGATGGAGCTTTTTGGCAATAAACACACAAGGTGGGTTTGGTGTAAAAAGAAGGATGGTTATAATGAAAAGAACCCTATCCCAGCTGTAAAATATGGTGGAAGTTCTGTGATGTTTTGGGGCTGTTTTCCTCCAAAGGCCATGGAAACCTTAGGGTAGTTAGGGTACTTGGCATCATAGATTCCATGAAGTACCAGGACATTTTAAATCAAAATCTGACTGCCTCTGTCAGAAAACTAAAACTAAGTCATCAATGGATCTTCAAGCAGGACAATGATCTCAAGCAAATGTCCAAATGAACACAAAAATGGTTACCGGTAGCTGACCACAGAATCAAGCTTCTCCCATGGCCATCTCAATCCCCTGACCTGAACCTCATTGAAAACCTGTGGAGTGAGCAGAAGAGGAGCGTGCACAAGAGAGAGCCTTGGATCCTGGATGATCTAGAGAGAGTCTGTAAAGAGGAATGGTCTCAGATGCCCTGCTCTGCTCCATCCTTATAAAATGTTATAGGAGAAGACTCAGTGCTTTTTTACTGGCAAAGGGAGGTTGTCCAAAGTATTAAATGCAGGAGTACCAATAATAGTGGCACATGTGTTTTGTTGAAAATAATTATTTCTTGAAGAGGGATTTATTTTTCTCTGAATAAATTTATTTCAATTTAAGGGTGGATTTTTCTCATTTCTCATTTGTCAGTATGAGATGAAGCTACTTCACCAAAAAGTGAATTTTTTAAACACTTTTTTTTTAAATCTTTACAACAGGTCTCAATAACCCTGGAGGCCACTGTATTTATACAGCCCGAGAGAGAGTGGCTGCAGGGTGCAGGTAACTAATTGTACACAGCTGGAGCGGCATAATCGGCACCTTAATTCACCCTCCTCGAGTAGCCTGAAGAATATAAAAAGGCACCACATAAAGCACAGGTTAGTCAGAGAGCTCTGGTCAGATAACTTGTATGCTCTCTCTTTCTTGCTCTCCCTGTGTGCAAGAAAGTTCGCCGACATGGAAGATGATAATAATGAGCTTGTGATCCGTAAACATCATGCAAGTGGTCTGCATCACCACGGAACCGCTGCTAGGACACAGTGCAGCCAGCCCCTGCCAGCAACCTCACCCTAGGCCAGTTGGGCTCCCCACTGCCTGCACTCATCACACCTCTCACTACTTCAGCACTTCCCCATTCCTTCCTTAATTTCAATTAAAATTCTGCACTTTTTTTGCACTGAAACTTGGGTTGTGTGTCAGTGCTCTCTCACCCTCGCAGTGTGAGCCCTACACTGGTGGAGAATACGTGCCTGAGCATGACACCCCCACCTCCCTCCCTTCCATGGAACCACTTCTGCAGCACCTTCTGGAGACAACGAACCTCTAGCAGCAACAAATAACATAGGAGCTCGCAAAGGGCCTACAAGTCACCAGCCCAGAGCTGCTGCAGCAGTGAGCCAGAGCCACTCCTCTCCCCTACCACTTTCTGGACCCCCACCAAGAGACCCTGCATGTGCTACATAAACTCACCCCCTCTGACAATGTGGAGGGCTATCTCTACATGGTCGAGCAGACGGTGTGTTGCAAAGGTTGGCCCAAACAGGAATAGGCCCAGGCTCTGGTTCCCCTCCTCACTGGGGAGGCTCAACTGGTCTGCTACTCCCACCAGCTGTGGCAGATGATTATCTGCTCCTGAAAGAACAGATCCTGGGGCGCTGTTTCTCTATCTGCCAGGCCACAAAGGAGCTCCACTGCTGGGTGTATCAGGCCAATGTCAACCCTCTTAGCCAGATGGACTCACTGCTACGGACCACCAAGCTCTGGCTACAGTCTGAGCAGCACTCAACAATACAGGTCGTGGAGCAGGTCGCCATGGACCAGTTCCTCCAGACACTACCCCCTGAAGAGTGCGATGAGGGTGCCCAAGACACCCAGTGATCTAGTAAGAGAACTTGAGTGTACCTTGGCAACCCTAAAACAAGGAGCAAAGCCAAGGCAGGGAAGCACTGAGCCCCCCCACCACTCTCTGGGCCAATGTGGGTGCCCAAAGGTGCCCCCTGCCCCATACACTTACCCTTGCCCAACAACGAGCCCAACACACCTGAGCAACCTCCCTCCACCCCATCCCAGAAACCATGGCTTGCTGGCTGCATCATTCACACACCCACCAGCCCTCATCTACCAAGCACCTCTGTGTGGGTAAAGGGCTGGCCAGTGAAAGTCTTCCTGGACTCAGGCAGTATGATCATGCTGCCCCGGCCTTTGATCCCGCCTGTGGCTGCAGGGTGCAGCACTGGGCACATCAAGGTCACCTGCATGCAAGGGAACACATGAAAGGTAGTCACTGCTCATGTCAAGATTGGAGATGAGTCAGGTGAGTGGAAAGTATCTGTAGGTGTGGTACCTGATCTTTCTGTCCCTTTCCTCCTTGATAGGACCTGGCCCAGAACTACCTGCTGCCTAGAGGACAAAGAGATGCCACACCCCATGGAGACCCCAGAACAGCACCTCTTCACCCCAAGACATGTGCCTGGCTGGGGGACACAGGGAAGCCAAGGATGGTGCTGCTGAAGGTGAGTCGCACACCACCTCTAACACACTCTTGTGTGTGTTTAAGCAGGTGATATGTGAAGGGAACGTTGGGCTGGAGCAAAAGAAGGATGAATGGCTGAAAAACTGCTGGGGGCATGTGCGTTTTATTGAAGGTGAAGACCAGCAACTGGGGCAGCTAGTCCTCAGCTCCTACTTCCTGGTTCGCCACAGCCTACTCTATCATCACACTGAATGGCAGGGCTAGGACATCGATCTACTGGTGGTTCCCTGCTCAAAGGTGGATGTGGTGATGTCCCTGGCCTACTCCCACCACTTGGGCATCCACCTGGCAAGCTAGAGCGTCCTGGAGAAGATCAGGGACCAGTTCATATGGCCAGGGATGAACACAGATGTAAAGAACTTCTTCCAGTGCACCGACCCCCGAAGACCTGCTCCTTTCCCGCTCGTGCTGCTTGTGCTGCTCTTGATCATTGACATTACATTCGAGAGAGTGAGCATGGATCTGGTGGGCCCACTTCCTAAGTCTGCCCGGGGCCACAAGCACATCTTGATCATCGCAGACTACAGCACCCAGTACCCTGAGGCAGTTCCCCTGTGGAAGGCTACCTCAAAATACATCACCTAGGAACTGATGTCCTCCTGTGTGGGGCTCCCAAAGGATATGCTCACTGACCAAGGGATGCACTTTGTGTCAAAGCTAATGGCAGATATGTGTCAGCTGTTGCATGTCAGGCAGATTCACATGTTGGTGTACCACCCCCAAACATGTGGGCTGGTTGAGAGGTTTAAACCAGACCCTGAAGCAAATGCTCCGACGAGTGGCAGATGTAGATGGCAGGAACTGGTACCTCCATCTCCCCTACATCCTGTTCATCATCTGGGAGATGTCCCAAGCTTCCAGCAGCTTTACACCCTTCGAGCTGCTGTTTGGGAGAAGGCCCCAGGGTCTGCAGGGCGTGGCCAAGGACACCTAGGAGAAGCCATTCAGCCCTTGCCATTCAAGACAACAACAGAGCATGTGAGGGAGATGCAAGAACACATCAATATAGTGGTCCCCATTGTGCATGAGCACATGCTCACTGCCCAGGCTGAGAAGAGCTGCCAGTACAACCATGTGGCCCAGCCCTGGGAGTTCTGGCCCAGTGATCGCATGCTGCTACTCATCCCCACTGCAAGTTCCTCATGTGGTGGCAGGGTCCATTCATGGCATCTGAGCGTGTTGAAACAGTGAACTACCACCAGCAACTGGGTAAGCGCAAGGAGACCCAAATATGTTAATTTGCTGAAATGCTTGGTCAAGCCCCTCCCTCTGCTCTCAGCCCATGCCCTTGTATCCCCATGTCCTCCAAGGCATGCACTGGTCCAGCTGGGAGAAGAGCTGTCTGGATGACAACACCAAGAGCTGGGAGAGTTGCTGGACCAGTACACAGACATGTTGACAGCAGAACCAGACCAGACCAGACCCACCTGATTCAGTATGATATCTGGACCCCTCTGGGTTAGTGATTCGCCAACACCCCCATCACATTCCAGAGGCCTGCCATTGTGCGATTGAGGAGGAAGTGGCACAAATGTTGTAGATGGGCATCATCAAGGAGTCCACCAGCCCCTGGTCAAGCCCCATCATGGTGAAGTCCAAGCCTGACAGAACTCTGAGACTGTACAGAGACTTCAGGAAACACAACTACATCTCAGACTTCAACAGCTACCCCTGCACAGAGAGGATGATCTGATCAACAGGCTTGGGAGGGCCCGCTTCATCTCCATCTTGGACCTCACTTAGGGCTACTGGAAAGTGGCCAGGATGCCCCAGGCCCTCCCCAAAGCCACCTTCATCACTGCATCAGGCCACTGGCAGGACTGGGTCCTCCTCGTCAGCTTCCATGGGGCACCAGCGACCTTCCCCCAACTCATGGATATTGTGCTGTGCCCCCACCAGGAGTTCACCACCGCATACCTGGATGACATAATCCATTCCTCCACCTGGGCCAGTTACCTGCTACACCTAAAATCCATCCTGGGGGAGCTGAGGAAAGTTGAGCTCACTGCCAATCCCTGGATCCCATCTCAGGCTGACCAAAGCACAGTACTTGGGATACTGCATTGGTTGGGGGCTGATGATGCCATAGGAGAAGAAAGTGGAGGCCATGCAAAGGTACCCCAGCCCACCACCAAGCACCAGGTACATGCATTCTTGGGGCTGGCTGGGTACTATCATAGATTTCTGCTGAATTTCTCCTCTCTAGCCTCTCCCCTCTCAGACCTCATCAAGAAGGAGGAACTGGAGAAAGTGAGGTGGTCCAACCAGGCAGAGCAAGCATTCTAGGCCTTGAAGATGGCCCTCAGCATAACCCCTATCCTCTGAAACCCAGACTTCAGGCTCCCATTCATTATACAGACAGATGCTTCAGAGACGTGACTGGGTGCTCTACTCTCACAGGTCATAGAGGGTGAAGAGCGAGCATCCTATGCTGTACATCAGCCACAAGCTGCTCCCAGCTGAGATGAACTATGCAGCTGTGGAGAGAGAAGCTCTGGCCATCAAGGGGGCAGGAACTGAGTTGAGGTACTATTTGTCTGGTCGTCATTTCATGTTGGTCATCGACCATGCCCCACTTCAGTGGATGGTGGCTGCCAAAGATAACAGTGCTTGAGTTACTTGCTGGTTCTTATCTCTTCAGGACTTCACGTTCCAGGTCCAGATCTGGGACCCAGCACAGGAATGCTGACAGTCTTTCAAGGAGATACAACCTCTGGGTTGAGCCTGGGTGGATGGCAGGCTCAGAGCTAAGGGGAGGAGGATGTGACAGCAGCCCAGGAAAACCACCACCAACACAGTGCACTGCTCCTTGCACAGCTGTTCCTACAGTGCTGAAGAAACAGCAGCACTTCAGCACCATTGTTTTGGACAGCCCGAGACAGTGTGGCTATGGGACAGAGCCAGCTGATTGTGCATGGCTGGTACAGCATAATCTGTGCCTTAATTCACACTCCTCCAGCACCCAGGGGAGTATAAAAAAGCGCTGCAGAAAGCACAGGTGAGTTGGAGTACTCCGGCCAGAGAACTCATATATGCTCTCTCTCTCTCCCCCCCTTTCTCTCTCTCTCACACACTCTCCTTCCCTCGCTGCGTGCAGGAAATTTCATCAATGGGAAAACAAGGATGATGAGCTCGAGCTCCACAGACGTCACACCAGTGATCCATGTTACTGTCGGACCACCACTAGGACACGGCGCAGCCAGCCCCTGCATGCGACCGTGCCCTAAGCCAGTTGGGCTCCCCACCACCTGCACTGACTGCACCACACCTCTTACTACTCCAGCACTTCCCCGTTCCTTAATTTCTATTAAAATTCTGCACGTTTTTGCACTGAAACTTAGGTTGTGTGTCAGTGCTCTCTCACCCTTGCAGCGTGAGTTCTACTATATATAATATTACATTTTAAATCTCTTGCTTTTATACTACAACCCCAATTCCAAAAAAGTTGGGACAAAGTGCAAATTGTAAATAAAAACGGAATGCAATGATGTGTAAGTTTCAAAATTCCATATTTTATTCAGAATAGAACATAGATGACATATCAAATGTTTAAACTGAGAAAATGTATCATTTAAAGAGAAAAATTAGGTGATTTTAAATTTCATGACAACAACACATCTCAAAAAAGTTGGGACAAGGCCATGTTTACCACTGTGAGACATCCCCTTTTCTCTTTACAATAGTCTGTAAACGTCTGGGGACTGAGGAGACAAGTTGCTCAAGTTTAGGGATAGGAATGTTAACCCATTCTTGTCTAATGTAGGATTCTAGTTGCTCAACTGTCTTAGGTCTTTTTTGTCATATCTTCTGTTTTATGATGCACCAAATGTTTTCTATGGGTGAAAGATCTGGACTGCAGGCTGGCCAGTTAAGTACCCGGACACTTCTACGCAGCCATGATGCTGTAATTGATGCAGTATGTGGTTTGGCATTGTCATGTTGGAAAATACAAGGTCTTCCCTGAAAGAGACGTCGTCTGGATGGGAGCATATGTTGCTTTAGAACCTGGATATACCTTTCAGCATTGATGGTGTCTTTCCAGATGTGTAAGCTGCCCATGCCACACGCACTAATGCAACCCCATACCATCAGAGATGCAGGCTTCTGAACTGAGCGCTGATAACAACTTGGGTCGTCCTTCTCCTCTTTAGTCCGAATGACACGGCATCCCTGATTTCCATAAAGAACTTCAAATTTTGATTCGTCTGACCACAGAACAGTTTTCCACTTTGCCACAGTCCATTTTAAATGAGCCTTGGCCCAGAGAAGACGTCTGCGCTTCTGGATCATGTTTAGATACGGCTTCTTCTTTGAACTGTAGAGTTTTAGCTGGCAACGGCGGATGGCACGGTGAATTGTGTTCACTGATAATGTTCTCTGGAAATATTCCTGAGCCCATTTTGTGATTTTCAATATAGAAGCATGCCTGTATGTGATGCAGTGCCGTCTAAGGGCCCGAAGATCATGGGCACCCAGTATGGTTTTCCGGCCTTGACCCTTACGCACAGAGATTCTTCCAGATTCTCTGAATCTTTTGATGATATTATGCACTGTAGATGATATGTTCAAACTCTTTGCAATTTTACACTGTCGAACTCCTTTCTGATATTGCTCCACTATTTGTCGGTGCAGAATTAGGGGATGGTGATCCTCTTCCCATTTTTACTTCTGAGAGCCGCTGCCACTCCAAGATGCTCTTTTTATACCCAGTCATGTTAATGACCTATTGCCAATTGACCTAATGAGTTGCAATTTGGTCCTCCAGCTGTTCCTTTTTTGTACCTTTAACTTTTTCAGCCTCTTATTGCCCCTGTCCCAACTTTTTTGAGATGTGTTGCTGTCATGAAATTTCAAATGAGCCAATATTTGGCATGAAATTTCAAAATGTCTCACTTTCGACATTTGATATGTTATCTATGTTCTATTGTGAATACAATATCAGTTTTTGAGATTTGTAAATTATTGCATTCCGTTTTTATTTACAATTTGTACTTTGTCCCAACGTTTTTGGAATCAGGGTTATACATTGTATTTTAAAATTTTATGAAATAGGCTGCCTAGAAATTCAAGTTAAGCACAACTCTGAAGACAAAAATTGGAATGAAACTTAAGAACATAATTTGCTGACTTAGGTCACCAACTCTGAATACAGCTCAAAGACTGGTACTGAAAGTAACAAAAGCCACACTTTACCTTTACCATAGTTGGGGCTCTATGGATGACTAGACGGGGAATAATCCTACCATTACAATCCTTTATTACATCATCCCCATCATCCGCCATTTCTGACCCTCTGCTCAGAGTTGTCTGACTGGCCAGTGATGCCTTGCTACCAGCTTGCAACTGCAAAAATGAAGAAAAAAAGCAACAATGAACCAATGACAGTTGTTTGTTTGTTTGTTTGTTTGTTTTGTTTGACAGGGAGTGATAGAGAGAGCTCTATGCAGATTTCTGTCATCTATTACATTTAATGATATTGTAGTCACCTGACCTGTTGCTCTTGGTTTTTGAGCTGCTCCAGCAGTCTCTGAAATTCTTCCTCTTTTTCCCGGGCCTCAGCAATTGTGGCCTGATTCTGTTCATCATATGCCATGGCAACTACAGCCAGGATTAGGTTGATGAGGTAGAACGATCCCAGAAATATAACCACCACAAAAAAAAGCATGTAGGTTTTCCCAGCTGCACGGAGGGTCTAAGTAAAATGCAAGGTAGGGTTACATTAATTAATAATAATAATAATAATAATAATAATAATAATAATAATAATAATAAGCAGACAGGACAGGCTTATAATTGCATAAGTAGACTAGGAGTTGCCATGACAGTATGTTTATATTTCCCCATCATTCCACTCTGACAGTATGGAAATATACACTGCAGTCCTGGTGTTTGAAAGATGTTAAACTCTTCTATTTGTTCAAAGGTGACAATAGGCATGAGTAATAATAGAAATTATTTAATTATCATAAAATTAATACCTAATTCATCATTTAATAGAATTTAATCCATTATTTTCTGATCAACAAAATCAGACGTTTCCAGACTCCATCTCTGCCAAAATTAATGCAACCAAAATGTTATTGACAAATTATTACCCATCTAATCTTGCTATCAATTCTGATTAGAGAAACAGGGAAAATGTGATATTTTAATTTATATCATTTTGTGCATTTCAATGATTCCTTCAAGTTTTTTTTTCTATTGTGCAGCCAGCAATAGAAAGTGATTGTGCTACCAGCTGAAAGAGATTCTCCCAGTAGTCCTGAGTCATCAACCTAAAGAGAGCAAGGAAGGCCCAGCCGAAATTGTCGAAGCTGGTGTAGCCGTAATTCGGGTTCCTTCCAGCCTTCATGCACATGTATCCTTCTGGACACTTTCTGTCAAAACAGAGGCAACACTATCTTACTTTCCTGTATATTTTGATTATTTTTGATTTCTGGTAAACAGTAAAACTTTACTGAATAAATAAATTTAGAGAGTTAAATGTTGAAATATCCACAACTGGATAGCAAACTTACCCAGCATCAGAACTGTTGCCACATAGTAAAGCATCTAAGCTACCATCCAGAAAGTACTGATTTTCTGTAAATCAATCAATCAATCAATCAATCAATCAATCAATCAATCAATCAATCAATCAATCAATTCATCTACCCAGTGTTTATGTAAATAAAAGCCCCTGACATCCACAGTACAGTAAGTAAATAAATAAATAAATATTCCATCCAAAGAGGTCACAAGTTAAGGGCCATGTGAGAAAAAGAAACATGGAGGACTGTCACATCCAGAGACTCATCGAATTCTGCCTGGAGCTTGGGCTCCTGCTCTGAGCCAGTGCTACTCTCATTTGTAGACCATTTAAACAAGACAGAAACACTCACACATTCACTCTCATACATTCACACTCTTGCCATTGTTCCTTTTTTCTGTATTATCAGGCTCTGTATTCTGATTGCCTCCTGTTATTGATCTCTGCTTTGTATTATTTACTTCCACCTTTTTTGACTGCCCCACATATATCTGCATCACAGTGTGTTTGACTCATGCCTGAAATTCAGTTTGGATTCATTTGAATAAACCTTGCATTTGTATCCCAAGACTTCAATATACCATGGAACAAGAACAAAGCACAGTAAAAAAATAAAAAATAAAAAAAATAAAAAATCTGTCTTGTTCGCAAGTGAATATGAGGAGATTTACAACATCTTCAGTGTTGGGAGTTACTGTAATCACACTGCATTTGTCTGTAACACAGTAATATAACACATTACTCTTCCTAAATTCAGCAATCACATTACAGTTACTAATAGTGCATGTTTGTGCAACAATTGCCTGACCTCTCATCACATCACTTTAGCGAGAGCTCATGCGGGATTTGGGACAATTTGTTGTGCAAAAGGACAAGAATGTGATTGTAAAGTGTAATTTATGCCTAGGCCAGAAAGAACTATCCTGTTTGGCCCATTGAATGCAGTTCATGTGCCATTAAACATGTTTTTCCTTTTAAATCTGTCATCATGTAATGGTGTTAGGAAGGCCAGTCAACTGTATTATTTATTTTGATTTGTTTATTGATATATTATTTTGAGGCAATTAATATTTGTACTAGGCAGTGTTAGGAAGGCCAACCTTTTTTATACTGTTTTATATATTGATATAGTTTTAGTTTGAGCCATCTAACCTACTGCCAATGCCACCTTCACTGGCCTGCTTGAAAGGCATTCCAGCATTATCTGGACATGCAATTGAGTCATGTTCTTGCTATGACATCTTTTGATGAAGTTCCCTTTGGGCTGGTTTTCATGAACTTTGCTGTCGGTTTTGTGGTACTATATGAAAGAGCATAAAAGAAAGAACTTTTGTATGCCCTCCTCATTAGGATAGAAATATGTTGTGCTGATATGTGGGCATGTACGGTATAACATTTAAAGTTATAGGCTATTATTAACAGGCAATTAAGTGACAATGCATCTCAGGCGATGTTGCAGAGTAACGCAAAAGTCCTGTAATAAGTAGTGTAACAAATTAGTTTCTGCAGAAAGTAAATAAGTAACATAATGCATTAATTAAAAAACTAATGCGTAATGTGTAGCACATTACTTTTTTGACTAATGACCTCAGCGCTGAACACACTGTATTAAAAATATTTCATTGCCAAAATTTCACTGAAGTAATATAGCTAAAAGCAACAACCCACTTCAAATAACCTCATCCTTATTCATTTTTATTACTGATAGTAATAAATCTAATCTACATACCAAGTCAGGCAGACAGTACTAGCTAGCGCATTGTATGAGCTGTTTTTTTTTTTAATCAGTACAAATGTTGCTCCAGCTAGTGCTTTGTCTAAAACGTTTTTTTGAATAAATAAATAAATAAATAAATAAATAAATAAAATAAAATAAACCCCCAAGTGTCAAAGCACCCTAAATAACACAAATCAGGACAACTTTGATAGCCAAATTATTCTATTAAACCATAAGTCACCTTCATTTTCAATGTAGGCTGTGAAGTCAAAAGTGTTGTTGATGAAGGAGGTGTTGTAGGTCAGTGTGGAGTTGTACTCATCCATAGTGCTGTTCGAAATGGGCCAGCGTATACACTTGTGGCGCAGGTTCCCCATGAATAGCTGCAGGCCAATGAGGGCAAACACAGCCAGAGCAAAGTTGGTCAGAATCATCACATCCACCATTTTCTTGACAGACTGGATCAGAGCTCCAACAATAGTTTTCAAGCCTGAGAGAAAGAGAATAAAAACGAGGGAGAGAATGAAAGGGGGGAAATTGGAGAGTAACTTAAAAAATAGGAGTAAAAGAAAGGAGTAAAAAAGGGTAGATTTATGAATGCCATATAATTAAAATTAAGAAAAAAAAATCAAACAGACCAGGAATAACAGTGATTGTTTTCAGAGCTCTGAGCACACGGAACGTCCTAAGCGCTGACACATTGCCGAGGTCAACAAACTCTGTGATGTACCTAAAAGCAGCAGAAAGACAAAAACTTGCTTAATACAAAATTAGGAGTAATGAAATACAATTTAAATATGCACTACATTCCAAAAGTAACTATTATATTCTGTACTGGCTTGGTAATCAGTGAAGACTGAAGTCTCTATACACGTGTGTGTAACCCTGTGAACCACCATTGGCTCAACTATTGTCTTTACTTCTTAAAAAGAAACGAGGTGTTGAAGTGGATGTATGGATCTGTTATATGGACAATGTTTGTGTCCCTTCTTCACCCTACCTGACCTTGACCAATTATATCAGCACAGTTGCAAGAACAATAACATAAAATACAATACAATACATTAAAAAGGTATTAAAAAGTACAAAGTTCGGAAAGTGTGCAGTTTTGGTCCTTGGATTTTTCTTACTGGTTATGTTGTTGCACTGAAATGGGGTTGTTGCTGATGTAAATGATATGTTTTAATGAGTGCTATTTATAGATGTGTCCACCACCTCAGTCAAATGGCAGCATTAGCTGACTGTCATTGAGAAGGTGCCTGAATAGTATAACTGCGCATGAAGCATAAGGAGATCACTTCGCGAACAGCACAAAAGATTGGGTCTGAAATTCCAAAGAGAAATCAAACTCTCCCATGCACAAGTGTGAGATGATGACTCGATAAACTAGTCCACTTTCTTATACTGTATACTGTGCAATTTCAGCAGCAATATCGAACATGTTGTACAGAAAAGACGGTCACATAAATAGAACCATTCTTCATAGTAAAGATCTTTATAGTGGTAATCAGGATTTTTTTTCTGTCCACAAGCATGTTTTATTTACATTTTGCCATTACTGTATTTGAAGCTGTATGATGAGTTTTGTGTAATCCTGTAAAACATATCATGTACATCACTAACAACCCCATTTCAAGCTTCTTGTTTGTGGCTTTTACAGTGGTGCTTGAAAGTTGTGAACCCTTTAGAATTTTCTATAGTTCTGCATAAATAGGACCTAAAACATCATCAAATTTTCACACAAGTCCTAAAAGTACATAAAGAGAACCCAGTTAAACAAATGAGACAAAAAATATTAGACTTGGTCATTTATTTATTGAGGAAAATGATCCAATATTACATATCTGTGAATGGCAAAAGTATGTGAACCTCTAGGATTAGCAGTTCATTTGAAGGTGAAATTAGAGTCAGGTGTTTTCCATCAATGGGATGACAATCAGGTGTGAGTGGGCACCCTGTTTTATTTAAAGAATAGGGATCTATCAAAGTCTGATCTTCACAACACATGTTTGTGGAAGTGTATCATGGCACGAACAAAGGAGATTTCTGAGGACCTCAGAAAAAGCGTCATCAGGCTGGAAAAGGTTACAAAACCATCTCTAAAGAGTTTGGACTCCACCAATCCACAGTCAGACAGATTGTGTACAAATGGAGGAAATTCAAGACCATTGTTATCCTCCCCAGTTGTGGTCGACCAACAAAGATCACTCCAAGAGCAAGGTGTATAATAGTCAGCGAGGTCACAAAGGACCACAGAGTAACTTCTAAGCAACTGAAGGCCTCTCTCACATTGGCTAATGTGAGAGTCATGAGTTCACCATCAGGAGAACACTGAACAACAATGTTGTGCATGACAGGGTTGCAAGGAGAAAGCCACTGCTCTCCAAAAAGAACATTGCTGCTCATCTGCAGTTTGCTAAAGATCACGTGAACAAGCCAGAAGGCTATTGGAAAAATGTTTTGTGGATGGATGAGACCAAAATAGAACTTTTTGGTTTAAATGAGAAGTGTTATGTTTGGAGAAAGGAAAACACTGCATTCCAGCATAAGAACCTTCTCCCATCTGTGAAACATGGTGGTGGTAGTATCATGGTTTGGGCCTGTTTTGCTGCATCTGGGCCAGGATGGCTTGCCATCATTGATGGAACAATGAATTCTGAATTATACCAGCGAATTCTAAAGGAAAATGTCAGGACATCTGTCCATGAACTGAATCTCAAGAGAAGGTGGGTCATGCAGCAAGACAACGACCTTAAGCACACAAGTCGTTCTACCAAAGAATGGTTAAAGAAGAAGAAAGTTAATGTTTTGGAATGGCCAAGTCAAAGTCCTGACCTGAATCCAATCAAAATGTTGTGGAAGGACCTGAAGCGAGCAGTTCATGTGAGGAAACCCACCAACATCCCAGAGTTGAAGCTGTTCTGTATGGAAGAATGGGCTAAAATTCCTCCAAGCCAGTGTGCAGGACTGATCAACAGTTACCGGAAATGTTTAGTTGCAGTTATTGCTGCACAAGGGGATCACACCAGATACTGAAAGCAAAGGTTCACATACTTTTGCCACTCACAGATATGTAATTTTGGATCATTTTCCTCAATAAATAAATGACCAAGTATAATATTTTTGTCTTATTTGTTTAACTGGGTTCTCTTTATCTACTTTTAGGACTTGTGTGAAAATCTGATGATGTTTTAGGTCATATTTATGCAGAAATATATAAAATTCTAAAGGGTTCACAAATTTTCAAGCACCACTGTAGATGAGCACCACAGCAGCTCTGAGATTTGAATGAAAAATTCAAACTGTATCGTATCGTAACCTTATCAGCTGCCTTTGGTTGCAATGGTGACACAACCAACAACTCACAGTTAAAGAATTGTTTGATAATGTGTAATTTTGTCAGCACAATTTTGTTGAAAATTGCACAGCATAATCCCAACTTAACTCCACATTCAATTAAAGAAAAAAAAAAAGCTGAATACAAGCTCACATTGATTTTAACTGATTATATACTTACGCCATGCTAATCACCATGAAATCCAGCCAGTTCCATGGATCACGAAGGAATGTAAAAGAGCCAATACAGAAGCCTCGTGACACCACTTTAATTGATGCCTCAAAAGTATATATACCAGTAAAGACATACCTAAAAACAATTGTAATATTGAAATGATTAGTAAATGTTTAGAAAGTAAATAGTATATATCTAAGGAATTACAAAGGAGGTAAGCTAAGATGAGATGAGAAAATCTATTATTATTATTATTATTATTGAAATATGTTGCACTTACTCCACAGTTTTACTCCAGGCAGGAGGGTTGCTCATCGTCATGAATACACAGTTGGCGAGAATGGTAATCATGATGAACATGCTAAATAACTTAGTAAAGAGTCAAGGAAAAAAAACTCACACATCCAAGACTGAATAAAAACATAATCAAATGTTCAAGTTTTTTTTAACCCTTTCATGCATGAACTATTTAGAATATCATATATGAGAAAAGAAATGGATTTTCAATGTTTGCGAATAGTCTTTGTAAAGAGATGGTGTAACAATATTATGTTGAAGATTACAGAATATTATTTCTAAATATATAGCAATAGTCTTAGCATGCACATAGTTTAGTTTAGGACTGTTGAATCTCACACGCGCAAACAAACAAAAACTAATTTTTAAAAATATCCCATGTGTCCATTGTTGTCTGGCACAAAACATTTTTATTTAACTTTTTTTAATGTAGAAATTTAATAAACATTGAATGTCATATAGTCTAGACAGCTACAGAAACTATGGTAGCAGTCAAAAGTTTGGACACCCTTACTCATTCATAGGTTTTACTGTACTGTGACTTTCTGTATTGTGACTACCATATTTTTTTTAAAACAAAGGGTCGGCTCATACCAAATATTGACCTTGTTTAATTTATTATGGCTTACTGCTGTTTATAGTTTTTTTTTTAAACATTGCATTTCATTATTTTTAAGCCATTTTTGGTCTACAGCAGTTCTTGTCATGTGCCTAAGACTTTTGCAGAGTACATTTTATATATATATCAGGGGTTTTCCTTTCAGATATATATATATATATATATATATATATATATATATATATATATATATATATATATATATATATATATATATGAGTGATTCCACGCTTATGGGTACTGAAATAGGGACATGAACTTATTTTTAAAAATTCACCTAAAACCATTTCTTTTTTTACCATCAGGTCACAAAACATGTAATCTTTAATGAATGATATGTTAAAAGATAACTTTAATTTTCTGAGATGTAATAAAAACATATTTCAAAGTCAGAACGTAACAGAAGTGTTGTGGACATATATATTCTCAATTTTAACAATGTAGAATTACTTTTTGAAACATAGGAAGGTGATGTTTTAGCAAATATAATTAATAAACATGTGTAGTAGAATAAACATACACATTCTTTCAATAAGATTAACATGGTATATAGCTAGATTGTAATTAATTTGTAACAGACGCGAGATGGACAATCGTAACAGAAGTAATGTAACAGACATCATTTTGGAACTCATAGGCTTGACTTTGGCATATAAATATGTTTTTATTACATCTCAGAAAATTAAAGTTATCTTTTAACATATCATTCATTAAAGATTACAAGTTTTGTGACCTGATGGTAAAAAAAAGAAATGGTTTTAGGTGAATTTTTAAAAATAAGTTCATGTCCCCATTTCAGTACCCATAAGCGTGGAATCACTCATATATATATATATATATATATATATATATATATATATATATATATATATATATACAGAGTTTCATTAAATTTTGGCAATGGTGCGGATGACTAAATACTCTCACTATCAGACTTGAGCTGGTCAGCAACATGCAGTGAACTGGCTTTCACGGTCTCGCAACTATGGTCTGCCACTGTTGCAGAGTTGTTTTCTGCTGTTTTCTTTGTGAAAAACTCCATAATTAAGCTGCTACCTGTTTTGCTCACACGTACCTGACTTAAAGGCTACGGCATTTTTGCATAGCTTAGCTATGAATATTAACTGTGAATTGCTCATCCAATCAACGCAGGATACCGCCCACACTCAGCCAATCAGCACAGATTACCCTTCTCTGACATCAGTTGTGAACTTCGGTCAAGTTCAGGGCCATGGGTTTGCATGGACAGTATTGATTACCTGTTCAAAGGCTATAAAACACATGCATGTTGATTCTAGCTTTATAATGTAGGCCTAAATTGCAAGCATCATGATGGTGGTTTAATGGGTTGTGCATGTCACTAAGCATATTGGTCATTAAATTAAGCATCGCAGGGCCACTACACTATGATGCTTTAGGGGAAACCCTGTATATTATACACACACACACACACACACATACACACATATATATATATATATATATATATATATATATATATATATATATATATATATATATATATATACACAGTGGTGCCTGAAAGTTTGTGAACCCTTTAACATTTTCTATATTTCTGCATAAATATCACCTAAAACATTATCAGATTTTCACACAAGTCCTAAAAGTAGATGAAGAGAACCCAGTTAAACAAATGAGACAAAAATATTAGATTTGGTCATTTATTTATTGAGGAAAATAATCCAAAATTACATATCTGTGAGTGGCAAAAGTATGTGAACCTTTGCTTTCAGTATCTGGTGTGATCCCCTTGTGCAGCAATAACTGCAACTAAACATTTCCGGTAACTGTTGATCAGTCCTGCACACCGGCTTGGAGGAATTTTAGCCCATTCTTCCATACAGAACAGCTTCAACTCTGGGATGTTGGTGGGTTTCCTCACATGAACTGCTCGCTTCAGGTCCTTCCACAACATTTTGATTGGATTCAGGTCAGGACTTTGACTTGGCCATTCCAAAACATTAACTTTCTTCTTCTTTAACCATTCTTTGGTAGAACGACTTGTGTGCTTAAGGTCGTTGTCTTGCTGCATGACCCACCTTCTCTTGAGATTCAGTTCATGGACAGATGTCCTGACATTTTCCTTTAGAATTCGCTGGTATAATTCAGAATTCATTGTTCCATCAATGATGGCAAGCCATCCTGGCCCAGATGCAGCAAAACAGGCCCAAACCATGATACTACCACCACCATGTTTCACAGAAGGGATAAGGTTCTTATGCTGGAATGCAGTGTTTTCCTTTCTCCAAACATAACGCTTCTCATTTAAACCAAAAAGTTCTATTTTGGTCTCATCCTTCCACAAAATATTTTTCCAATAGCCTTCTGGCTTGTCCACGTGATCTTTAGCAAACTGCAGACAAGCAGCAATGTTCTTTTTGGAGAGCAGTGGCTTTCTCCTTGAAACCCTGCCATGCACACCATTGTTGTTCAGTGTTCTTCTGATGGTGGACTCATGAACATTAACATTAGCCAATGTGAGAGAGGCCTTCAGTTGCTTAGAAGTTAACCTGGGGTCCTTTGTGACCTCGCCGACTATTACACACCTTGCTCTTGGAGTGATCTTTGTTGGTCGACCACTCCTGGGGAGGGTAATATTGGTCTTGAATTTCCTCCATTTGTACACAATCTGTCTGACTGTGCATTGGTGGAGTCCAAACTCTTTAGAGATGGTTTTGTAACCTTTTCCAGCCTGATGAGCATCATCAACACTTTTTCTGAGGTCCTCAGAAATCTCCTTTGTTTGTGCCATGATACACTTCCACAAACATGTGTTGTGAAGATCAGACTTTGATAGATCCCTGTTCTTTAAATAAAGCAGGGTGCCCACTCACACCTGATTGTCATCCCATTGATTGGAAACACCTGACTCTAATTTCACCTTCAAATTAACTGTTAATACTTAAGGTTCACATACTTTTGCCACTCACAGATATGTAATATTGGATCATTTTCCTTAATAAATAAATGACCAAGTATAATATTTTTGTCTCATTTGTTTAACTGGGTTCTCTTTATCTACTTTTAGGACTTGTGTGAAAATCTGATGTTGTTTTAGGTCATATTTATGCAGAAATATAGAAAATTCTAAAGGGTTCACAAACTTTCAAGCACCACTGTATGTATATATATATATATATATATATATATATATATATATATATATATATACACACACACACACACACACAGTGTATATTATGAAGAACTTTTAATTGACTGTCAATAAGTATGGACCCTACACATGAAAGGGTGATTAACAAATAAATGTATATAGTACAGTATGATTTTTTAAAAAGAAAATATTAGCTAATTGTATGGCGCATTAAGGATATGAATGTATGAGAATTCTAATGGCTGCTCTTCTCATGATGTTAAATGGGCTGATAATGTAACAGGATGGTTCTGCATTAAACCTGTAGATTGTGTTGCCTTTGCTGATTACAATAAATGTCTGAAAAAAATACATCACTAAATGAATAAAAAAAACACTGCTAAAATTTTCATACAGAGAGATACATAGTTATTTTGCAAGTAAATAGAACAATTTCACAGCCCTCTTCCCATGCATAAGAGTTGGTCTTGAAACTGACTTTTTGTGCTTTGTAGAAGGGGTCTATGTCTTCCAGCGGTGTGTTGAGCAGCTCCTCTGGTGGATCTCCATAGATCATGGGCAGAGTCTTCCCTGCCTCCAGGTCACTGCTAGGTGCTGTTGGCTCTGTCTCTGGAGCTACACCCTCTTCTTCCTTCCTGACTTTCTTCTCCTCAATAAGCCTCTCAATCTCCGCCAGTGATTCCGGAGTCAAGCGGTGGAACACTTCGGTGCCTGTGGTAGGGACCATCTTCGCCATCTTCGCATTGCGAAGATACACTATACTACCTCACTGAGGAATCTCTACCCTGAGCTGTCAAGAATAATCCAAAGACAGATTTATCTGCACATTGATAACTGACACTGATGTTTGAGATTAAGAATCATGAAACAAATGAGCAGTGTCTTTTATTATAATCAAACATGAATTACTTCATTACTATATATTTCACTTTATTACTTTATTCATTAAATAATTTCCATCTTGGAAAGGCAACACAAATGGAACAATTCAACAACAGATGCAATCACAAAATACTGAAGATCGTGGTGGTAAGGTGACTAATTCAAAAACGTTTTCTCTTTTTTTTGCCTACTTTAATTGGAACACCTTTAGACCTGTTCATTAATGCAATTATCTAATCAGCCAATCATATGGCAGATCTCATGTGCATACAGCTCAACAGCTTCAATTAACGTTCACATCAAGCACCAGAATGGGAGGAAATGGTGATCTTTAACTGTGGCATGGTTGTTGATGCCAGAAGGGCTAGTTTGAGTAAAGAGCCAATCTAGAGTTTACAAAGAATGGTGTTGGGAGGGGGGAAGGCTGAAGAGCACAGGTCCCCAATCCTATTTCTGGAGTTTGAATGACTACAGATCAATAGCCCAGTCATGACTTCTCTAAAGTACATTACAGACATTTAGCAGATGCTCTTATTCAACAAGTTCAACAATTTTTAAACTAATCTGCATGCCTTTGAAGTGGGAGGAAACCCACACAGATACAGGGAGAACGTGCAAACTCCACACAGAAAGGCTCCATTGGCTGTGAGATTCAAACCCAGAACCTTCTTGCTGTGAGGTGACAGTGCTAGCCACCATACCACCATGCTGCAGAAGCGGTCATGCTTAAGGCTACTTTCATGGTACCAGGCTGAAGTTACTCCAATCTATTTTTTTTGCCTTAATGTGTCACAGATATGATGTTTTCAGGGCTGTGTGGGCAGAAAAATCTGATCTTTTCAAACCAGATTTGAGTTCCTTTCATATGGGGTCCTAGATCTAATACATATCTGATTTGTGGCCATGCAACATAAATGAGAATGGTCAGATTGGAATTCATGTGGCTTTTTGCTTATATGCATGCACTGAGCACTGTTTTCATCAGCCAGCGCCATCAGTGTGGCAAAAAAAAAAAAAACAATGAAGGAGAGCTACAGCTGTGACTAGTGTTGTAGTATTTGAGAGTGGTCTTGGTCTCGAGACCAGTCTCAAGACCACTTTTTGAAGGTCTTGGTCTCAGACAGAGAGGACTTGGGATTTTATTTCAAGACCGGTCAAGACCACAACTGCAGGGATTTTACTAAATTGCCTGTGCATTATCTGATTTATTTGTTAATGTCAGTACTGTGATTGGATGTAAAACTTCCTGCTCCACATGCAACCAATAGCGTGACTCATTGCTAATTCGAAATTTTCATTACTGTTAATGACTATGACCCCTTCACGCCCACTGGTCTGATCTTGATCTTGACTCAGTCTCGCCCTTGCCTTATTCTTGGGCTTGACTTGGTCTCAACCTGTCAAAGTCTTGGTCTCGGTCTTGAGACACTTGAGTCTTGGTCATGACTTGGTCTCAGTTTAGGTGGTCTTGACTACAACACTAGCTGTGACAATGGTTGGTGGAAGGATGGGAAAGTTGGCAATTTCCTAGATATTTGGGGAAACTAATCAGTTCAAGCCAAACTGGAAGGAACCTATTGAAATCAAGAGTGTTTGAAACAGTTGCCAAAGATATGGCAAAGTGCGGCCACAAACTAACATGGCTACAATGCCAAAGAAAAATAAATAATTTGAAATAAATTAAATTTTTTTGTTGTTGATGACGCAGATGATTTGTCCAAAAATGTGTGTCAGTGTGCCATTTCAGAGGACAGATGCATTCACATTGCAGTTAGATACAGGTCACTTGTAATTATGAATGTGAACCATCTAGATTGGCAAATCTGATCGGAGCAAAAAATTTGAATTGAGCAATGAGGCTGGTAATGTGAATGTAGCCTTTGAGACATGTGCATTCCTACTTCCAATCCATCATACTGTAAACCTTCTGCTGGAGCCTCTGTAGTTTGCATACAGAGCAAACAGGTTTGCAGGCAATGCTGTAAACATGTGGCCAAAATACATTTTGCAACACTTTGATTGCCCATGATCCTGTGCCTATGTATTTAACACCATGGTCCCATAACTGTTACAAATCAAGCTCTCTGTTCCAAGCTAGCTAGGCAATAGTGCATCTTGTGGTGAATTCAATCCTCTCAAATCTAGAATGGGATATAAACTGCAGTTAAGTAGAACCCCTTGTTCTGAAATAATATAGCAAACAGAATGGTGATTGAACTAATATAGTAAGGCTAGCGATTATAATTTGGAAAGGCCAACTTGAAGATGATAGATATATCAGACTTCAGTCTTATGACAGGTGCTTAAAATATTATGTATAAGGAAATACACTCACTGGGGTAGAAGACATTAAATTAGATGACAAGAGGCTATCCCTAGATTTGGTGGACAGAATACCTCCAAAAGTAGCGACAATCTGTTAAATGTATGAGGCGAGAAAGAAAGGAGGGCTTGTATGACAGTGGTATTTACTGCAAATACTGCATCATATATCACAATGTGAGATTGTTGCAAGGTTTCAACATGCATAGGCATGAGTGGGTGGACCCAGGCCATACAGTGAAAACACTCTCCAAAGTGGAGAAATTTTAAAACTCTGTTCACTGTTTTCATAAGGAAAGTAAAAATACATGGTTTTGAAAATGCACTTACCCATTGCAGGTTTGGATGTGCTATAAATGTATGAGGACTCCATTTATCATGACCATTGGCCAGGTAGTTATAGTCTACTTTCTTATTTGATAATGTGTTTGCAATTTAATTTCACTTTGTTTTATTATTATACCTTCAACTTTTGGCTAAAAGCAAGCCTGACATTGAAGAACCAGTTACTGAAGTTGGATGAATGAATGAATGAATGAATGAATGAATGAATGAATGAATGAATGAATGAACTTTTGGGAATTCTAGTGTTTTTTGCCTTTTCTACTGCTGAATATGCATACTCTTCACATTATTCTTGACAAATAATTATTTGTCAATGCAGTTCATAAGATACTCTCACTGGTTTGGCGTGCACATGCGATAGCTTTCAGATAATTTTTGCATTTTTGTGTGGGCAAAGTTATTTTCAAAAATGCACAATGTGGAAAGGTAGATATTTTTTTTGGCCCTATACCCCCAACATGACATGAATCTACAACTTCTCCAACCAGAAAAAAGTACACAGGAAATTTGCCTAAGTAAAATGTACTCAAATTGAAGAAGATTTTACTCTATGCTAGGTAACATTTGGTCCCTCACTAAAAAGAGTAAGAATTGCTCTTTTGATAAAGCTGTTTCTCCAGAGTCAGTTCTCCTCAATTGAGTGTTAATATTTTGAAAATCTGACAATGTTTCACACAAGTCCTAAAAGTAGATAAAGAGAACCCCGTTAAACAAATGAGACAAAAATATTATACTTGGTCAGTTATTTATTGAGGAAAATGATCCAATATTACATATCTGTGAGTGGCAAAAGTATGTGAACCTTTGCTTTCAGTATCTGGTGTGACCCCCTTGTGCAGCAATAACTGCAACTAAACGTTTGCGGTAACTGTTGTTCAGTCCTGCACACCGGCTTGGAGGAATTTTAGCCCATTCCTCCGTACAGAACAGCTTCAACTCTGGGATGTTGGTGGGTTTCCTCACATGAACTGCTCGCTTCAGGTCCTTCCACAACATTTCAATTGGATTAAGGTCAGGACTTTGACTTGGCCATTCCAAAACATTAACTTTATTCTTCTTTAACCATTCTTTGGTGGAAATACTTGTGTGCTTAGGGTCGTTGTCTTGCTGCATGACCCACCTTCTCTTGAGATTCAGTTCATGGACAGATGTCCTGACATTTTCCTTTAGAATGCCCTTGTCAAAATGTTTTTTAGAATTCTATAGAAACTCTATAGAAAATCCTATAGAAACCCCTTTTTCTATACAATCTCTATAGAACGCTATAGAACTAATACTCTATAGAAAATAGCTTCTATAGAAGTTGTATAGAAATAGTATAAATTCTATAGAAGTTGTACTCTATAGAAAACAGCTTCTATAGAATCTCAACAGAATTCTATATAAATAGTAGTCTATAGAAAACGATTTCTATAGAATTGATACAGAGTTCTATAGAAGCTCTACTTTATTAGGGAATTGCTTTCTCATAGCTCAAGTGTTATTGATAATAGATTAGCAATGCATTAATTGTATTTCCTTTTTAAAATTTCAAAATCCCATTTTTTGTTTCAGATCTTGCATGCCGTAAATTTGGATGCCCTCCAGCAACTATAAAGATGTCTCTTGCCAACAAGCTAAAGGAAATAACAAAAAAGGCAGCAAACTAGCTTACATGTACTGGTAGGATAAAACTAATAAATTTCAATACTTTCAGCAAGAAGCGCTTTTGTCATACTGTACCAGGGTCTGGCATTTTGGAAGTTAAGAGTGATTTGGTAGGATGTCCTGAATTCTATGGCACCTTGCATCCTTATGTTTTCCGCCTTTGATAGCTTTTTCTCAAGATGAATTTGGAGATGAATCTGTCCAATTTTTATAATTTGGTATTCTCTCGTGTTACTGTTATGATTATTTGTTATACGATCCAGTATTCAGGTGGTGGACACAGTTTTAGTTGCTCACTGTATTTTCATGGGTAGGTCTTCGAGTATCTATTATGCAGGTGACTTCAATAACTATAGCAATCTCTATAGAAATTGCTATAGTTTCTATAGAAATTGCTGTCGAGATTTTCACAGTACTCTATAAAGAATTCTATAGAAACTTCGTTAAATTCTGTTGACTTTCTATAGGAATTCTATAAGATTTCTATGTATAATCTCTATAACATTTCTATTAAAACTCTATAAAGTCTCTATTAAAACGCTATAAAATTTCTATTAAAACTCTATAAAATTTCTACAAAAAGTCTATAAAAATTCTATAAAATTTCATTTAGAAATTATATAGAATTTTTATAGATTTTTTTCTATAGAAATCTATAGAAAATTTTACCAAGGGTGTGCTGGTATAATTCAGAATTCATTGTTCCATCAATGATGGCAAGCCGTCCTGGCCCAGATGCAGCAAAACAGGACCAAACCATGATACTACCACCACCATGTTTCACAGATGGGATAAGGTTCTTATGCTGGAATGCAGTGTTTTCCTTTCTCCAAACATAACGCTTCTCATTTAAACCAAAAAGTTCTATTTTGGTCTCATCCATCCACAAAACATTTTTCCAATAGCCTTCTGGCTTGTTCACATGATCTTTAGCAAACTGCAGACGAGCAGCAATGTTCTTTTTGGAGAGCAGTGGCTTTCTCCTTGCAACCCTGCCATGCACACCATTGTTGCGCAGTGTTCTCCTGATGGTGGACTCATGAACATTAACATTAGCCAGTGTGAGAGAGGCCTTTAGTTGCTTCAAAGTTACCCTGGGGTCCTTTGTGACCTCGCCAACTATTACATGCCTTGGGCCAAGTTTCCATTAGACCGTATCTGTCTCGTTTTCTTCGCGGATGCACTGTCCATTTACATTAAAACGCCTGGAAACGCCGGGAAACGGGAATCCGCCAGCGTCCACGTATTCAATCCAGATCGTGTCTGATCCAGTGCTGTGTAAACATTGAGAATACGCGGATACATTGTGCTGAGCTCTAGCTGGCGTAGTCATTGGACAACGTCACTGTGACATCCACCTTCCTGATTCGCTGGCGTTGGTCATGTGACGCGACTGCTGAAAAACGGCGCGGACTTCCGCCTTGTATCACTTTTCATTAAAGAGTATAAAAGTATGAAAATACTGCAAATACTGATGCAAATACTGCCCATTCTGTAGTTATGATGGTCTTTAGGCTTGCCATCCTTCCACTTGCAAGTGGTAAGTGACTTGCGCACAGCGGCTCAGTCCCGAATCACTGCTCGTGCACTACACTCGCGCGCTCTGTGAGCTGCGCAGGGCCGGAGTGCGCACCCTCCAGAGGGCACTCGCTGTTCAGGGCGGAGTGATTTGGAGCGCAGCCGCTGAGGAGGAAGCGATGAGCCGCACTGACACATTTCAACTTACGTGCCGAATTAGTCATGTGATTAGCGTATCCGTGTATTGGCGTTGCTGTGTGCACGCGAATCATGTATTGGCGTTGCTGTGTGCACACTAATCATTTTTAAAAACGTTAATCTGATGATCCGCTGATACGGTCTAATGTAAACCCCACCTTGCTCTTTGTTGGTCGACCACTCCTGGGGAGGGTAACAATGATCTTGAATTTCCTCCATTTGTACACAACCTGCCTGACTGTGGATTGGTGGAGTCCAAACTCTTTAGAGATGGTTTTGTAACCTTTTCCAGCCTGATGAGCATCAACAACGCTTTTCCTGAGGTCCTCAGAAATCTCCTTTGTTCGTCCCATGATACACTTCCACAAACATGTGTTGTGAAGATCAGACTTTGATAGATCCCTGTTCTTTAAATAAAACAGGGTGCCCACTCACACCTGATTGTCACCCCATTGATTGAAAACACCTGACTCTAATTTCACCTTCAAATTAACTGCTAATCCTAGAGGTTCACATACTTTTGCCACTCACAGATATGTAATATTGGATCATTTTCCTCAATAAATAAATGACCAAGTATAATATTTTTGTCTTATTTGTTTAACTGGGTTTTCTTTATCTACTTTTAGGACTTGTGTGAAAATCTGATGATGTTTTAGGTCATATTTATGCAGAAATATAGAAAATTCTAAAGGGTTCACAAACTTTCAAGCACCACTGTATTTTATTCGGTTCAGAGCCATAACCAACTCTGTTACTCTGTTACACAATTGCTCTGTAATTTTGCTCCCACTCCAACTCCAAATTTTACTCCCTTAACTCAAAATAGAGCAAAATTAACTATTTTTGAGGAAAATACTTTTCACTCTGGAAAAATTGCTCAGTCAGGGCAGCACAGTGATGTAGTGGTTAGCACTGTCACCTTACAGTAAGAAGGTTCTGCGTTCAAGCCCAGTGGCTGACGGGGGTATTTCTGTGTGGAATTTGCATGTTCTCCCCATGTCTGTGTGGGTTTCCTCCGGGTACTCTGGTTTCCCCCACAGTCTAAAGACATGCAGCTTGGTGGCTCTAAATTGATTGTGAGTGTTAATGGTTGTTTGTCTCTGTATGTGTCAGCCCTGCAATGATCTAGCAGCTTGTCCAGGGTGTACCCCGCCTCTTGCCCATAGTCAGCTGGGATAGGCTTCAGCTCACCCGTGACCCTGCACAAGATAAGCGGCAATGGATGGAAAATTGCTCAGTCATTTTTCCTGTGTACGGCTGCTGTAACACTAAAACAGTATTTAATGTAACAGCAACCAGTCAGTGAACAGAGTGAGGTGCAGAGAGGGAATGTCAGTCCTTATGCATAGTAGTAAAGGCACAAACAATCACAGAGAGAGAGAGAGAGAGAGAGAGAGAGAGAGAGAGACATGTACAGAAAAGCTTAAAGTTATACAACCCTGTTTCCAAAAAAGTTGGACGCTGTGTAAACTGTAAATAAAAATAAGTGATGATTTGCAAAATAATAGAAACCTTCACTGAAAATAGTACAAAAACATCATAACAAATGTTGAATCTGAGAAATTTTATCATTTAAAAAAATATATATGCTCAGCAACATGTCATCACATTCCGTTTTGTTTTATATTTTACACAGTGTCCTAATTTTTTTTGGAAATGGGGTTGTAACAGCCATCACACAACAAAAATACAAAAGGTGAGAATTATTTATCAGAATTCTATAGAAGGTGGACAATATTGTACGTTTTGTATTTCACCATTCAAATTATACTGAAACTTTTTTTAAAATCATAAAATTAAAAGTTAAACAATGCTAAAGTGTCCACACTAAGAGATATCGTACCAATATAATCTAGAGAAGGTGAATAATATTGTTAACTATTTGTTAATTGTTATGAACTTGTTCTAAACCAACATTGTCAATCTTGAAGAAAATATCATGATGACATGGGATTAGGAGTCAATTTGTGATGTAGTAGGGGCGGCATGGTGGTGTAGTGGTTAGCACTGTCGCCTCACAGCAAGAAGGTTCTGGGTTTGAGCCCAGTGGCCAATGGGGGTCTTTCTGTGTGGAGTTTGCATGTTCTCGCTGTGGATTTCCTCCGGGTGCTCCAGTTTCCCCCAAAGACATGCAGGTTCGGCTAATTGGTGGCTCTAAATTGACCGTAGGTGTGAATGTGAGTGTGAATGGTTGTTTGTCTCTATGTGTCAGCCTGTGATGACCTGGCGACTTGTCCAGGGTGTACCCCGCCTCTCGCCCATAGTCAGCTGGGATAGGCTCCAGCTTGCCCATGACCCTGCACAGGATAAGCAGTTATGGATAATGGATGGATGGATTTATGATGTAGTAGCAACTACTCAGTCACTTTGATACAGTAATTGTACCTGACTGTGATTTTTCTATGACTGTAGCAGTGTCAAATATTAATCATTATACTTATTTAGAAATCCAGTACATGTTCATTACCAGTATGAGGTTAAACATGCTGAACTACTGGGTTCTTATAGAACTGAAATCCTAAATATTTATTCATAGGTTTGATTAATAGGGATACATCCCTCTTTTAAAGTCCCTCTTTTTGCTGAGAAGCATATTATGAAGATCCTGTCAACCTGACATTAAGTGCATTGCAGTATTTTAATCTTGAAAACATTCTGATGACAGTTTTTTTTTCCATATACAAACTAATTTATCTCCTAAAGTCAAAAGGAGAAAGTTGTGGGAGTGGAAAAAAAAAACCTGCCTCATGTTGAATACCAAAAATTAATTCACTGAAAGAAGTAGCAGACCAATTTAATTTAAAATACTTGCTATGATCAAATGTACTGTTTGGATTTAAACTAACTAACTAACTAACTAACTAACTAACTAACTAACTAACTAACTAACTAACTAACTAACTAACTAACTAACTAACTAAAAACCCTTTTAAAACTTCATACCTGCTGACACTTAATCAAGAAAAATAGAAGTATATTGTGGGATATCCATCTCCATACTATGCCTAGAGTTATCCAGTGTTTTGAAATGAGGTTAAACACTCAGTTCTGCTCCACAATCATATAAAATTGCTGTTAGTTGCAACATATTTGATTATGTATTTATATGACTAGCCAATTTATCCTTTATTTTCAGGACATTTTGATATAGCTTACTAAATTATGACATACTATCCAGCACCCTGTTATATTTATTTACTGGATAAAATACTGGAATTGGATGTTATCTGAGATGTTACTGTAAATGTTGTGCACTGTCATTGTGTCATCAGTGGCACTGATAGAAATTAAGTACACCTCTTCATACATAAACATGCAGTTTAGTTTTCATTCTATGTGCCTTAGTATACTATAGTATATTAAACTGTAATCTATGTGCACCACGACCTATTAAAACCTGATGCCTCACTACCCTTCTGCGACACACTTCGCTCCAATCCTTGAACAGTGAACCCACTATAAAAGTGTCAGGATAATGATAAACTATAGAGCTAGGTTGAAAGTAAAATAAGAAGTGGGAGCAGGACTTTCCCACAGTATGATAATCACACACAGCCTAATGCTACCAAAGTCCAGTACTATATAGATGACTTATTCTTGGTTACAAAAGTATACTGTAAGTACAAGAAAGTATACTGCACATTGGATAATACATACTTATGGAAGTTCACATCAATGACCCAGGCAGAAAAATATATATGGGAAGGAAAGAGACCTAAATAAATCTAAATGCATAAAATAAACAGGAGTACAATATGCTGAGACATGGCAAAGACCCAGTTGAAGGTGTTAAGTTTAAACAGTGTCAGTTCAAACATACATGTACATAACCTAAGGGTATAGGGTATAAAGGCACACACGCCTTCAGAAGGATTCTGTCAGTCTTTACAGGGCAGGCACACGCTCAGTATCACTCCTTTACACAGAAACCAGCATTAGACACATACACCTACACACAGATATGGTGGCCTCCCAGCTGCCATGGGCCATCACGATTGGGCATCGAGTTACAGAGGCGTGATGGCTTGGCTCATTCCTGCTTTCCATAATCTATACTCTTTGATTAACATCACAATGATAAACGGTCAATATGCAAACTTAAACCACACACGCACTATATCTTGCACAAAAAGTGTGCACACACATCAATCGACCTTCTGTCCAAATTCCCAATCCCAAAAAAGGGCTAAATCACACCCCTCCCCCATCAGTCTGTTTGCTCAATCTGTCTCCTATTGCTGTTTCGGAAGCTCGTGCCAAGGATAAGGATACTCTCTGCAATTTTCCCACCACTATTAGACTTCACCATGCCATTCTGGGGTGGCTGGCGAAGAAGGCATGGCAGTGAGCAGCATATGACAAGACAGAAACACCTCCCCTTCTTACATTTTATTTCCTTGTATCCTGGGGCCTCCTTTTCCCCTATGCCTTAAAATACACCTCTGGAAAATGTTATCAGGTCTGGGGCTTACTGAATACTACTTCATGATAAAGCTTAACAGCAAATCAGCATGCTCGTGTTAAACGTTTAGTTTGTATGATTGTACATTCTGAAAGGAAGCTTATTTCATTTACTGATGAAATAATGATAAGAGGCAATGAAATGCCACAAGGTTTGGACAAAAGTAAAAACTAGATAATATGGCAGTCCTAACAGAGCAAAAGAAAACAGCTAATGATGCCTAATACTACCACATACTACCACATATCATTGATTTTTCTGTTCATTACACTGAGTGCAGAATTATTAGGCAAGTGAGTATTTTGACCACAACATCCTTTTAATGCATGTTGTCCCACTCCAAGCTGTTTAGGCTTGAAAGCCTACTACCAATTAAGTATATCAGGTGCTGTGCATCTGTGTAATGAGAGGGGGTGTGGTCTAATGACATCAACACGCTATATCAGGTGTGCATAATTATTAGGCAACCTCTTTTCCTCTGGCAAAATGGGTCAGAAGAGAGATCTGACAGACTTTGAAAAGTATAAAATTGTGAGATGTCTTGCAGACGGATGCAGCACTCTTGAAATTGTGAAGATGTTGAAACGTGATCACCGAACAATCAAGCGTTTCATTGCAAATAGTCAACAGGGTCGAAAGAAGCGTGTGGGGAAAAAAAGGCGCAAAATAACTGCACATGATCTGCGGAAAATCAAGCGTGAAGCTAACAAGCAGCCATTAGCATCCAGTTCTGCCATATTCCAGAGTTGCAACATTCCTGGAGTGTCAAAGAGTACAAGGTGTGCAATACTGAGGGACATGGCCAAGGTAAGGAAGGCTGAAAAACGACCACCACTGAGTAAGGCACACAAGATAAAACGTCAAGACTGGGCCAAGAAATATCTTAAGACTGATTTTTCTAAGGTGCTGTGGTCTGATGAGATGAGCGTGACTCTTGATGGGCCAGATGGATGGGCCTGTGGCTGGATCAGTAATGGGCACAGAGCTCCACTCCAACTCAGACGCCAGCAAGGTGGAGGTGGAGTACTGCTATGGGCTGGTATCATCAAAGACGAGCTTGTTGGACCTTTTCGAGTTGAGGATGGACTCAAACTCAACTCCCAGACCTACTGCCAGTTCTTGGAAGAAACCTTCAAGCAGTGGTATAGGAAAAAGTCAGCATCTTTCAAGAAGAACATGATTTTCATGCAGGATAATGCTCCCTCTCATGCGTCCAAATACTCCACTGTGTGGCTAGCCAGTAAAGGTCTGAAAGGTGAAAAAAATAATGACATGGCCCCCTTGTTCACCTGACCTAAACCCCATAGAGAACCTGTGGTCCATTATAAAACGTGAGGTCTACAAAGAGGGAAAACAGTACACCTCTCTGAACAGCGTCTGGGAGGCCGTGGTTGCTGCTGCACACAATGTTGGTCGTGAACAGATAAAGAAATTGACAGAATCTATGGATGGAAGGCTTTTGAGTGTCCTCATGAAGAAGGGTGGCTATATTGGTCACTGATTTGTTTTTGTTTTGTGTTTGAATGTCAGATATGTTTATTTGCAAATCTGGAGTTGTCATATCAGTGTTCCTGGTGAAAATAAATAAGTGAAATGGCTACATATTTGGTTTTTATTAAGTTGCCTAATAATTCTGCACAGTGAAAGTTACCTGAACACATACATATTCTCCTAAAATGGCCAAAACTAAAAACACCCCACTCTAACTTCCATACATATTCAGCTTTGATATTTATGAGTCTTTTTGTTTGATTGAGAACATAGTTGTTGTTCAATAATAAAACTAATCCTCAAAAATACAACTTGCCTAATAATTCTGCACTCCGTGTAGATGCACATCTGTTAATTAATACCAATTTTTCTGACAGAAAACCACATTCCTTCCTGGCAAGACTGGGCATCCTTTAACTTCATTCAAAGAAATCATAAAATCACTAACACCATCTGATGACATGCAAAAATTTTAGCTGCACTGGATTGTACTATACTTGTTGACAAGAGAAAGACCGAAACATGTAAACTGCTATTACCATGTTGTTAGCATCATACCATCACACTTTCAGGACCATTAGGGCATGTATTATAAAATCGCATACAGTATAGTTGTACTGAACGCAGCAGCAACAGAAATCTAACTAAAACAATCTGACATACAGCAGTCAAGTAAAATAGCAAAGAAGAAGGATTTTTACTCTCTGTCACAAGTTCCAAACCTTCAAGTGCCTGACTGTAAATTGGCTGCAAATTAAAAAGACATTCAACAGATGATATTTCTGGATGCAGGTTTCTGGATGTCAGTTTAAGACAAAAATGCACCATCCAGCCAGTGTATCATGGCTATCTGTCTTTCCACTAATACTATTTTTAGCCAAGTGTCACAGAAAATGTGCAAATGATTCCATGCTGTGAAATGAAGATGCTTTTTCTTACGTGCCTGTACAAACCTGAGATGCTTTCCACTCATACAGCACTTTGTCTCATTGGTTGAGCTTTAAAAGGTTTGAGTTTGATTAAACTTCCTTACAGTTGAAAGGTGTATAATTCCACTATCCATATGATGGAGATTGTTAATTTAAACTTTAGACCGTTAAATCTGTCAAATTGTGCATGTATATTACATTACAGGCATTTAGCAGATGCTGTTATCCCTATGGAATCAATTTTGTGCCAAAATGTTCATACAATACTTTTGAAATATCAAACAAAAACGACAAATCAAAATACAAAAAAAGAAAAAAAAGTCAATTTTTTTAGACTGGCAAACAAATTATTCATGTAATCGTGCAAAATATCAGTCTATTACTCTTCAGAAACCTTTTATTTTTGTTCCGCGTCTTTCTCAGTTTTGTTTGACGAAATTTATTTTGGTTGCGATTCCAGCTTTCTCATTTGCGCTCCCTGACTTTTTGCTTGCAGTTTTGGCACAAACTTCCCGTGTGGGTGGGCTGTCCAGGAATGCATTCCCATTGGCTAACTTGTGTTTGACTGACAGCTATGCTCAGCCATTCCCCGGAGGCTGTTGCGGCCATTTCCTACTCGGATTCTGGCGGACTGTTTGACGAGTGACCGATCCATTGACTGTAAACAAGGATCGAGTGGACTTCAGTGGCAACTATGATATTGAATTAATTCAACAAAGTGTAAATTCAATATCATAGTCGCCACTGAAGTCCACTCAATCCTTGTTTACAGTCAATGGATCGGTCACTCGTCAAACAGTCCGCCAGAATCCGAGTAGGAAATGGCCGCAACAGCCTCCGGGGAATGGCTGAGCGTAGCTGTGAGATAAACGCAAGTTAGCCAATGGGAATGCATTCCTGGACAGCCCACCCACATGTGAAGTTTGTGCTAAAACTGCAAGCAAAAAGTCAGGGAGCGCAAACGAGAAAGCTGGAATCGCAACCAAAATAAATTACGTCAAACAAAACTGAGAAAGACGCGGAACAAAAATAAAAGGTTTCTGAAGAGTAATAGACTGATATTTTGCACGATTACACGAATAATTTGTTTGCCAGTCTAAAAAAATTGACTTTTTTTTCTTTTTTTGTATTTTGATTTGTCATTTTTGTTTGATATTTCAAAAGTATTGTATGAACATTTTGGCACAAAATTGATTCCATATTATCCAGATCGATGGACAACATACCCATAGCAGCCTGGGGAGCAGTTGGCAGTTAGATGCCTTTCTTAAGGGCACTTCAGCCATTCCTGCTAGTCTAGGGAATCAAACCGGCAACCTTTTAGTCCCAAAGCTGCTTCTCTAAGCATTTAGCTATGGCTTTTCCTAGCATAGTTTTCAAGCATATGTCCTAATATTTGAATATTACTCAAAGTTCAAAGTTTATTTTTATACACTCACTAACCACTTTATTAGGAACACCTGCAGTTTTATGCAAGTATCTGAACAGCCGATCCCTTGACAGCAGCACAATGCATAAAATAATGCAGCTACAAATCAAGAGCTTCAGTTAATGTTCACTTCTAACATCAGAATGGGAAAAATTGTAATATCTGTGATTTTCACTGTGGCATGGGTGTTGGTTTGGGCCAGATGGACTGGTTTGAGTATTTCAGAAGTTGCTGATCTCCTGGGGTTTTCACACACAACAGTCTCTAGAGTTTACAGAGAATGGTGTGAAAAACAAAAAAACATTGAGTAAGTGACAGTTCTGTGGGTGGAAACAAATGCCTTGTTGATAAGAGAGGTCAGAGGAAAATGGCCAGATTGGTTCGAGCTGTCAGGAAGGATAAAGCAACTCATCGTAACTCTTTACAATCATGGTGATCAGAAAAGCATCTCAGCATGCAACAGCAGAAGACCACTCTGGGTTCCACTCCTGCAGCCAAGAACAGAAATCTTAGAATCAAGAACAGGTTCTTATTAAAGTGGCTGGGGAGTGTATGTACAAAGTACAATGAAATTTTTACTTGAATGCTTCTCCATAAACCAGATAATTTGTGTTAGAGCAGTGAAACATTACAGTGAATAAATACTAAATACTACAAAATACTCACGACTTTGAGAACTAATAATGTCTAACACAACATTTAACACAACGTTCAACATTTAACATGAGGTGGTAAAGTGTTGTAACAGAGCAAACTAGCATATAAGTGGCACTCATAGTATATGGGGTTTGCAATAAAGAGAAAGCTGTAGCAATCTGTAGTAAAAATGATTCATTAATAATTAAAGTGACAGTGCAGTCATGAGCATGGAGAACTCTGCTCAGTTATGGCTTGAAATTTTCAAATAATAATTTTGACTGAAATTGACTATACCTTTTCTGAAAGCTATTTTTGTTGTACAGTTAAAAAAAATGGGAAATTTGAGTTTGTAATATGCCATACTGTATGCTATCTTCTTCATGAACATCCATCCATCCATTATCTGTAGCTGCTTATCCTGTTCTACAGGGTCGCAGGCAAGCTGGAGCCTATCCCAGCTGACTATGGGCAAGAGGTGGGGTACACCCTGGACAAGTTGCCAGGTTATCTCAGGGCTGACACACAACCACAAACAACCACTCACATTCACACCTATGGTCAATTTAGAGCCACCAATTAGTCTAACCTACATGTCTTTAGACTGTGGGGGAAACCAGAGCACCTGGAGGAAACCCACGCAGACATGGGAAGAACATGCAAACTCTACACAGAAAGGCCCTCGCCAGCCACTGGGCTCAAACCCGGGACCTTCTTGCTGTGAGGCGACAGTGCTAACCACTACACCACCATGCCGCCCCTATTCATGGACATAGTTATGTTATATGTAATGTTTCCTAAAACAACCAAACCTCTTAACTCTAGGCCAGTTTTCAGGAGTGCAGTCCCAAATGCAATGTCAGGACGTTTTCCTTGGTGTTATTTTACTGCACAACGTTCTGTAAACATGAATATTAAGTGTGTCACATTGGTGATAGCTACTTTGGTGCTGTGGCCAGGTACATTATTGGATTCCTAATTACAGTATATTTTGTACCATTAAAAAAAAAAAACATTTTATTTATTAATATGCTTGGGTTCAGAGGGATAAAGGTGATCAGTCAAAAATAATATTGTATTAATTTTTTGTGATCCATCCATGTGAGGGACAAGAAGCCCCAAATTGTGCCAGGAAATTACCCTGACAGCATATCAGAACCACTTTTTTAATGCTTCCACCACTAAGCACAAGAGGCATTATGTATTTGGGTTGTCTGTTCCTCTGTCCATCCATCTATCCATCTGAGATTCATCTTTTCAAGTGAAGAGTGGTTGAATGGTTGTAGGATTTATATGGAATTATCATTGTAACCCATCCATCCATCCATCCATCCATTATCTGCAACTGCTTATCCTGTGCAGGGTTGCAGGCAAGCTGGAGCTTATCCCAGCTGACTATGGGCGAGAGGCGGGGTACACCCTGGACAAGTCGCCAGGTCATTGCAGGGCTTATCATTGTAACCAGCAAATGAATTGTTTAAATTTTGTAACTGATCCAAACATGATCAAACTTCCAGCATGGTCAAATTTTGTTGCAGGTGGAGGCATGCTAGTTGACACCATTGATGCAGAGTTCTACTCATTTTCTATTAATTTGTCACCCATTTATATATCCAGCAACACTGTAGATTTCAGGAATTTTTAATGAAGCTGAAACCCCATGATTAACCATATAAATGCATCACAAAAAAAAAGACACACACACACACACACACACACAAAATAGTAAGCTCAGTAATTATATGTAACTAGTCTTTATCTGGGGTGGCACGATAGTGTAGTGGTTAGCATTGTTGCCTCACAGCAAGAAGGTCCTGGGTTTGAGCCCAGCGGCTGGCGAGGGCCTTTCTGTGTGGAGTTTGCATGTTCTCCCCATGTCTGCATGGTTTTCCTCCGGGTCCAAAGACATGCAGGTTAGGTTAATTGGTGGCTCTAAATTGACCGTAGGTGTGAATGTGAGTGTGAATGGTTGTTTGTCTCTGTGTCAGCCCTGCGATAACCTGGTGACTTGTCCAGGGTGTACCCTGCCTCTTGCAGGCAAGCTGGATAGGCTCCAGCTTGCCTGCAACCCTGTAGAACAGGATAAGCAGCTACAGATAATGGATGGATGGATAATCTTTATCTGAGTCAAGTACGGGTTCAGCGAACCCTGTCTCACAAGCGAAAAGAGCACGTAGAGAAACAGCTGGCCACTCAGAAGGGATGCTCACAAAATATACTTACTCCTATAATGTGTTTCGATTTCAATTAATAATCCTGACCCTGAAAAATCTGGAAGTCATGTGGAAGGGCGCACAGCTTCATGGCAGCAAAATATGTAACAACATCCCACCACCCGAGAGACAATGTGTGGACACATCCCCACTCAGAAACTCCTGACCTCCCCTATATGAAGTACGGCTTGTTCACTGTTGAGTGTTTAGACATTTTTTTCTTTGTCCCAAAATAGCTATAGATTTTGAATGTTTCTTGCAGCATAGATTTCAGTGTGTGAGCCACATAAGCTACATATCACATTTTGGGTGTACCAACAACACACACACTTTATAGACACTCTAGTCTTTGTAATGTACACTGAACTCTCTTATCTCATACAAACTAGGCATCATCATTACACACACACACACACACACACACACACACACACACACACACACACACACACACACTCATGCTCTTGAGCTTATTTGCCTACACAGCAAATTCCCCAGTGTTGAATTAACACTTTCAGAGTTCATTTGTGTCCAATTGGACACATATAAACACAGTAGGGTGTTAAATCAACACTCTGGGTGTCAGTGGCGGCTGGTAGTCTTTCAAACAGGGGAGGCTGGTCGGTTACAATATTTCCAGATTTTAAAAGAAAAAACATCAATTTTGCCCATACTCTTGCCTCTGATCTGGGTGCCACACATTTCATTCAATGACACTTTCCCTATATTTTACTTATTTTGACCGAGAAATGTTTTATTGACAATTTTGATAACCCTTCACTTTTAATCCAGGTCTGTAGTGTGAAATGTTCTCGGCTGTGTTTTTGTTTAAAAATGTTTTCCAAATTGTAGCTGTGTTTAATTCATATCCAGAAAAATATATATTCCAATATAATATACTCAGCATAAACATTTTAAATAGATTCTATATTTTTGGTCCATCCATGACATATTACTAAAGTAGCCTATTTACTGTTGTTGATGTGGGTCACTTGCTGTTAGCCAATTCACTTTCTCGTACCAGGAGAGCTGAAAGGAACGAGCATTATTCCCTACCTTTTTCACCAAGTCAATTTGAGGCGTTGGTCTACCCTGCTCTTTAATTTTAATTTTTTCCTCGAAAGGAAGACTGGCAAATGGCTTCGCCAAAATTAAATCAGCAATGCTTGGCATCCATGCGCAGCTTTCTTGCTAGCTGACTAGCGCCCTCAAGTTCAAGTTCAGTCACTCAAATAAACGAAATTTCTGGAACTAAGATAGCAAACTTGACAACACTATATTTACACTTTATTTACAATGAAAATATATACAAACTAAAAAAGCTGGTAGAAACCATATGTAATGAATGAAATCGAAATGTAAGCTGATCTCTTACAATACACCACAGCACTTGCGAATCCGCATGGGACTGAACTGAAATTCACCGCTGCCTGTCTATAGTTGAAACGAGCTGTCAATCCAAGAAAATATCCGGCCGCTTTCACCAATCACCAGTCTCCTTGCGGAAACTGCCATGTCCCTCCCATGTGAGGCTGGGAGTCCGTAGGCGGGCGTTTTCGCAATATTTGTCCAATAACCATCTTGCATTTTGAGATTGAAAAGCGCATAGCTCCCAAATGCCATTGAAGTCCACTGAGGCTGGGAGTCCGTGAGACTCCGTGGGCGGGCGTTTTCGCAGTATTTGTCCAATAATCGTCTTGCATTTTGAGATTGAAAAGCGCAGAGCTCCTAAATGCCATTGAAGTCCACTGAGGCTGCGCTGCATCGCGCTGTCACGAGGGGGAAAAACTCACGCACACATTAAAGTTATAAGGGAATGATTTCGCACTGTAGTGGGTTGAGCACATATATTTCTATGATTCTGGATCTGAAATAGCAATGTTATAAGGTCGGCTATAACATAAGCCTAGCACAATTCATCCTACACGATGTTCGTCATTTTTAGAGGAGGCTGAGCCTACCTCGTTGTCTTAGAGCAATCGCCCGTGCTGGGTGTTAATTCAACACTGGGGATTTTGCTGTGTATGTTACTGTACACTCAGGCAGACAAGAAACACAAATTACTTGAAATACACATATCAGCATCTGTGCAAGAATTTCTTACAGACATATATCAGTTATTTAAGATGGACACATTATGTTATATACAAAAAGTAAGCATAGTCCAAGACTAAGTTATACTTAATTATAATTGACAAAAAGATATGATTAATGCTACCAAATGTGTTTATGGCATCTTAAAATAATCCTTCTTACACAACTACTCCTCCTTTATACCATGCCAACAGTCAAAGTCCCTCCTGTGCCAGGACCTGATCTTCCCAGGCAATCTCCCATCTTAGTACTAACCAGGCCTTTAAGGCGCATTGGGCAGTGCTGAGTTCCGTTTCTATAGCCCTCGGCCATTAGAAACCCTCCCGACAGCTAGGGTTATAGTGGGAGGCCAATCCTCTGGTAACCATGAGAGTTTGATGCCCTAAGTGCAGCTTGCCTTGCCAGATGGCACCATTGTTATAATGGTCTTTGGTGTGACCCAACTGTGAGTAGAACTCACAATCTCCCAGTCAAGATGTAAACACACGAACCACTAGGCCAACTTGATGCCAACAGTATCAGTCCATAATATGATTTCCTCACCAAAAGGCATTTAGAGCCATATACCAGGCATGTGGCATATGGTGAGTGAATAATATACTGGCATATGCAATTGAGACCACGAGTTGGCTTAGTGGTTAGCATGTCTGCCTCTCAACTGGGAGATTGTGAGTTCTACTCGTGGTCGGGTCATACCAAAGACCATCATAAAAATGGTACCTACTGCGATCTGGCAAGGCATGCTGCATTACAGATGTGAGTAGGGAAGTCAAACTCTCATGACTACCACAGGACTACTAGACTGTAACCCTAGCTGGAAAAGGCAAGAGGCCGAGGGCTATGGAAATGGAGATTGGCACCACACCCATGTACCTTAAAGAGCTGGTTAGTACTGGGACAGGAGATTGCCTGGGAAGGATCCTGGCATGGAAGGGACTTTGACTTAACTTGATATGCAATTGAAGTGAAGCATCTGTATACAGAAAGAAGGGTACTGAGAGATTGGGAAAATCCATAATTGGTGGTGATGTTAAGGCTTGTTTCAAAGTTAAGAAAGCCTCATCAGCCTCTGATTACCAAAGGGGTGAATGGCACCCCTTTGCATGTAAGCTAGTGTAAAGGATCTGCAACAAGAGCAAAGTCATGGATGAAGCACCTACAATATGAACAAAGATGAAGGAATGCTCACACTTGAGTGGCTGATTGAGGAACTGTCTGTATAGAGACCTTCTGTTTATTTTTTGATGATTTTATGGATTAAAAACATTGATATGATGAGCCATCTGAAAGTCTTTTTTTGGGGAGTACATCTTACCTTCTCCGAATAAGTAATGGTTACTAAGTGATATTAATTACCTTTGATTAGTAATTATCAGGTATTACCTACTAGCAAGCAAGAGATAATTTTATCCAATTTCAATGAGAAAGTAGCTGTTGAATAGATACATAAATGTGAGGTAAATTTTACCCAATTTATTTAAGTATTTCATAGCTTTTTATTTCAGTTATTTTATACTCAATATATGGAATTAAATCTACCCCAAACAAGTCAATGCAAATTGTTACCTCAGATTTATTGGGTAAATTCTATAGGTTACTTTTTTCAGTGTGGAAACTCGGGCTGAGGTTTTGCTGGATGCTGGTTTCTGTTTGGACAGCTTTCCTCTTAATGAAAATCTGATCATGGGAGTGTAAAAGTCATAACCAAGTGGTAAGAGATAGAGAGTAAGAGTGATGCTTCTGTTTCCCCTCCATGTGTATGAGACTGAAAGTTTTCTCTCTCTCTCTCTCTCTCTCTCTCTCTCTCTGTGTGTGTGTGTGTGTGTGTGTGTGTGTGTGTGTGTGTGTGTGTGTGTGTGTGTATTGTGCTTGGGTGCGTGAAGCAAGACAAGTCAGTGAAGCAAGACTAGATTTCGGGAAAAAAATGTGTTGAAAATAAAATCAACAGCAAATGTAATATCCGGCTAGTTCAAAAACAAATTAGTCAAAAATATTCCATGTGTTCAAAATGTGTTATAACAACTTCTCTGCCTTTTTCTGATGTATAGTTCCATTTTTGTGTAATTGTAACATTGAGCCATTTCTGATACAATATAAAAAAAGTAATATTCAAATACTGAAACTCCTGCCCACATGCACAAGAACAATGACATGTACGGTACAAAACAGTAATTTTTATCCACTGCAGTGTGTGTATGCACCGTATGCTAAGGCAGTATAAGTCACACTGAGTGACAACTTCTAAAGCAGGCAGGCTTCATCACATTACACTTTTAAATTCCATTTTTCAAATTGAAGTTCACAACATCCATGCAAGGCAGTGAGCTAACTTGTGACATTTACGTAACTAGCTAAGTTTTTTCTGCCTGTATTACCAAACAATTAGTAGTTCACTACACACACATGATGAGCAACACTGGTTAAGTCACCATTTTCCTATGAAGAGAAAGCAATGTCAATTTGTATTTTATACCTTGGAGCTGTATTTAAAGTTTAAAAATCTAAACTTGATCTTGTCAGTAAGGAGCCTTGTTGATGGCCTGCTTTCTCGCAACTTTTATGATTACTGTTAAATATCTCTCAAAAAGAAATCTGATTTAAATTCAAATATAAGGACTCTACTTCCTATAAATTCAAACTCGTAATATATTCAGCACAAGCTGTACTAGTATTAGTGTTGTGGTACTTGAGACCAGTCTCTTGAGACTGGTCTCGAGACCACTTTTTGAAGGTCTTGGTCTCATCTCGGAATCAAATACATTTTTACTCTGTCTTGTCTCGGTCTTAGACATAGAGGACTCAGGATTTTATTTCAAGACCGGTCAAGACCATAACTGCGGGGATTTCACTAAATTGCCTATATACTGTCTAATTTATTTGTTAACATTGTTACTGTGATTGGATGTAAATTCACTCTTCAAATGCGACCAATAATGTGACTCATTGCTAATTTGAAATTTTTCTTCTTTTTAACGGCTGTCACCCCTCTCCACCCCCTTCACACCCACTGGTCTGGTCCTGGTCTTGACTCTGTCTTGGTCTTGGTCCTGACCTGATCTCAACCCCTCAAAGTCTTGGTCTTGTCTTGGTCATGATACATTTTGGTCTAGGTCATGACTTGGTGTCAGTTAAGGTGATCTTGACTACAACACTAACTAGCAGTGGCATCATTAGGCCCTAGCACTCGGGGCTATAGCCCCGGGTATTTTGAGCCTAGCCCCAGGTATTTTTGCCCTCAGAAAAAGTAAGAGATTAATAGAAAAAAACTGACTGAAACAGATCGGAACTTGACTTGCAGCATCCGAAGACAGAGGAGGAACATGGGGGAAGCAGTGATGTGGGGACATAATTGAGCACTGCACATTTCAAAATGTTGGTAACCATCAACAGAAGAAGAACATTCAGAACTGGTTAAAAGAAAACCAACAACAATCCACTGTTGTTGGATTTTTCATGATGAAAACAGATGGTAAGTCATCGACCGTGGGTGTGTATATAGACTGTATCAACAGTGTAACCTATTGAATTGTGTTGATGCACAAAAACTACTCTGTGTAGCCTGGTTATGTTGAATTTGCAGTGTAGGGTCTGTATGATTAGTGTGCCAGGTGAGCTCAAAAGTTCGAGTGGTGTAATGAATATCTACAGTGGCGGCCTATTTGCCCTGACTAAGTTTATTTAACAGGTCAACAACAATTTGTGTTCATGTAAATCCCAGTAGTTGCCCTGACATAATTTAATCATGTGTTTTAATGCTACATGTAGCCTACGCAGAACCAGCCACCTTACAATCTCATAGCCAGCCTTTGGCATATTAATCACATATAGGGATAAAATAGTTTTTTTGTTTTGCCACGCAATATTAATGTCAACATAAATTTGTGTTGTCCAGATACTACAAATGAGCTGCTGCAGTCAACTGAGCCTGGATGCATTGGAGTAAAATGCTGTGTGTGTGTGTGTGTGTGTGTGTGTGTGTGTGTGTGTGTGTGTGTGTGTGTGTGTGTGAGAGAGAGAGAGAAACTTGGAAGACATATTGATATGATCAGAGCTTTGTAAGATGGGATTTCCTCTGGGATTTTGAATGTTGTAATATAATAATGTAGCTTAGAATTTGTCTTTGTGGTCCTAAAGAAGAAATATGTGAGTGAGAAATTATATATTTTTATTAAACTGATAATAAATTTTACTAGTGATATTTAATAGTCAATTGACACATGCCTCAGTTTCCTGACACATTATGGTTGTTGATAATAACTTTATAATATGGAGATAGAAACTGAAGTGAACTACATACATTTAAAAAGAGCAGTGCAAAAATCATTAATAAAGATGCAATAATCTTTTAATGTATGTGGGTGATAATGTTATCTTCTAAAGTTAGATATAACCCCGCCAACCTATCTATGCCAAGCTCCCTTAAAAAATGCAAGCCCCAGGAAAACTTGACTTTGGTCTCTTCAATAGCTGGAAATGCCCTTGCTAACTAGTATTATTATTGTTAAATAAATAGACACTAGAGATAACAATTTACCTGCACTTTTATTTACTTGCCAGTGTTTAACAGTGATGAACTGCTGTATGGACTGTCCCGTCTTAGAGACAGGGTTCAAAGTTTTCCACAAGTTGTATTATGATTTCTGTAATGTACTTTAGGAAACTGTGTCCATTTCCCATATTCTGTGTCCATTTCCCATATTCCACAAACCCATAAGCCCTAAAATCTGATATCTAGAAACTAATCTGAGATTCTGTACATTGGTGAAGTGCCAGTGAATGCCTGCGATGTTTGCTTATGAAGTCCTTAATATTGCCTTGTTGTTTATTATGTTACTGAAATTATAATGAGCATAATATAAACCAATCTGCCACCTAAGAACATATGGATTTTGGGTTGAAATCCGTGTCTTCAACCTTATTTCATCTTTTGCCCACATTAGGATGAGATTGAAGTAGAGACTTGCTCACTGATCACATGTGTCCCTAGTGAAAGAAACCCAAAACCAACACCTTCTGTGTCCAAGAGCATGTGATGCTCAATGCTCTAACACACATACACACGCTAAGGAACGGGATTACATACTGCAAAGCTTACGTCTGTCCTTATAAATCCATATGTTTTATATAGTGGGTGTCAGGATTGTTAGATCCACTCTTTACCATTGATTAAGAAAGAAATCCTGCATATTTCTCTGTTTACAGCTTAAAGATTATTAAAACAATCACCATGTAAAAGATGTATTTTAAAAACACGAACACCATCTGAAAAGACACAACAATCTCTTTATATGAATTTTACATTACTTACATATAAAATGGAAATCAATCATGTATATAAGAAAATGAACTCCAGTCCAGTACATGAGTGCCTCTCTGTTCAGCAAATTTGATGGACTTGTCTATAATAACATGCTCCTCTCTTACAGGTTACTCATTCAAAATAAGAGGGGAATGGGTTTAAGCGCAGCAACAAGATCGTCATCAAACTCCGCTAGCTAGAGCAATGTGTATTAACAGTGAAAGAATGGTGGGGTACAACTGAGTACGTCTAACAGCATCAATCAAACCTTAAAATGAAGACACGAACTATTTTTAACATCAACCAGCCTCAGGCAATGGGAAAAAGATATGGACTCCAATAGAACACACTCCAACTGGCTCACAGCATACACCAAGTCTGGCTAAAGCGTCAGAGCTTAAAAGTGTAGTTCCTCAGTCGAACTTGTGCAAAAGTGGTGTCAAAGCATAAATGTGTGTGAGAGTATGTCTACAGGAGGAAGAGATAAAGTGAGAGATGGTGTTAGCAATTTAATCTCTCTAATGAGTACATTTATCCCATTTTATGGATCTCTCCCAAGCATGTAGTTAAAAACCAATACAGCAATTGTAGTCCTTCTGAGATAAACATACACTTGTGCATACACGTTTCGACTTTGCTGAACAGAAACAGACGGGGGGAATAATTGCAGATCCAGATGAATACCACACCAAAATGAAAAAGATATAAGCACTTCTGTTGTTAATTAAATAATAATTAAATAATAATGAACAATCAACTAGGCTACAGATTTGAGCCATAATGCATCAGGTCTGGGGAATTTTACCTCTGTAAATGTGTGAGATGTACTAGTCCATTACCATCACAATAAATGGTAAGTCAGCAGCAGATACTTTACCTTGCACACCTGATTAATATTTCCACAGGGATTTAGATGGACTAGTCCTTTTGGTCTTCTTCAAAAAGCTTTCGGCTGAAGTCTTTACTCTCGTCTTCTTGAGGCCACAGCAATCTCCTTCACAGCTGCTGCTGACGCAGGAGCAGCTCGAGTGAAACCTGAGAGTCACCTCAGGTAGTGGAGCCCTCCCAATCAGAGAACTTACTGAATAATATGGCAAAACACGACACTACCAGGGGTAATTATTATTATTATTATTATTATTATTATTATTATTAATAATAATAATAATAATAATAATAATAATTCTATAAATAAAATGAAAATTTTATACAATTTTATTTAAAAATAAGACATTTTAAATTAATCAGTTAATTTGTTTATTTTAATTTAAAAATTTAACAGTAAACATTTAAGGCCACTTTGATTACAAGAATCACTCACAGATATTGGAACCACATTTTTCTGGATTCCATATACACTCACCGGCCACTTTAATATGAACCTCTTCTTGATTCTAAGATTCCTGTTCTTGGCTGGCAGGAGTGGAACCCAGTGTGGTCTTCTGCTGTTACATGCTGAGATGCTTTTCTGCTCAACACAGTTGTAAAGAGTGATTATATGAGTTATTATATCCTTCCTGGCAGCTCAAACCAATCTGGCCATTTTCCTCTGACCTCTCTTACAGTACCAACAAGGCGTTTGTTTCCACCCACAGAACTGTCACTCACTCGATTTTTTTTTTTGCACCGTTCTGTGTAAACTCTAGAGACTGTTGTGTGTGAAAACCCCAAGAGATCAGCAGTTTCTGAAATACTCAAACCGGTCCATCTGAAACCAACACTCATGCCACAGTGAAAGTCACACTTCGAGATCACAAGTTTTCCCATTCTGATGTTTGAAATGAACATTAACCGAAGCTCTTGATTTGTATCTGCATGATTTGATGCATTGTGCTGCTCTCAAGGGATCAGCTAATTAGAGAGCTGCAGAAAACAGCAGGTGGATGGGTGTACCTAATAAAGTGGCCAGTGGGTGTATATTCCTCACACACACACACACACTTTATGTTAAGGTAAAAATAATAGCTATGTTTAAACAACTTTATAGGTCTTATTATTTTTGTGTTGTACTCGTTTGAATAGTTACCATATTTATCAGGTGTTTAGCTCTCTGTAATTAGTAACAGTCCTTTGCACAGGCTGCAGCTGGACGTACTTAACAGCACTAGAAACACAGAAACAGAAACGTGCATTATTTCATCTGTAATATTTCAACCTTAAAAAAGTTGAGCCTAACACTAATTTCTTGATCAGCAACATAAAGTTTACAAAGATACAGACTTATTTTAGCTAAATATACCAGCAAAAACACCTGGTGAACTGTGTCATCATGAAGTTAGGTCATTGTGCCCTGAACTTGACAGTTTTTAGGCGATTTTTTTTTCTTTTCCTGTTTTACAAATGTTACTTCACAGCAAAGTTAAGCATAACCTATTTTACTGTATGTGGTAGACAATTTTAAAAAAGTAAAGTTTTTATTTTCTACTTACTGTGCTGTTTAATTAGTGAACTAAGAGGTTACACCTGAATTGAATTTTATTGAAAAAATAATTGACCCTAAAAAATAGACTTTATGTAATTTAATCACATGACAATTTTCCATGTAATTCTATCACATAAACTTTAAGTAAATGCCGAGCTTTATGGTACATGTTTCAACCATGTTAAGGTAATGCAAATAAATTACATAATGGTTATGGATTGTTTTTAAATAAACCTTACGTGGATAAATGGACTCAATGTTTAAGATATTTTTTGGGCTTTTTTTCAGCTTTATTATTGGATAGGACAGTGTAGAGACAGGAAATGAGCAGGAGAGAGAGAGGGATCGGGAAATGACCTTGGGTTGGAATCGAACCCAGGCCCCCGGATTTATGGTATGGCACCTTATCCACCTAAGCCATGACGCCCCCATGAGTCAATGGTGGAATTAAAATGATTTTTTGATTCCGCTTGAATTGTGACATGAATTTCACATATTGTGTTTCTGAAATTTTAAATATAATTATTTGTACCAATAAGGTCACGATTTAGTAGGAAGAAGTTTGACACAATGACTGAAAATGTTGCCACCTGCCATCTACTGTGCGGGAGTGTGATGTGCATGTCAGTCCCTACGAGATCTCATCAAGTAAAGTATACATGATTTGTTTAGATATAGTTCATAGTAGGCCAGTTCAAATAGCATTTATATGATTTAATTGAATATATTTTCAATTTTATAAACTTTACTTAAATTTTATGTGTAACTATTTCTTAATATTTACCTGGACCAAGAATCATTTTTTTTTTTGAGTGAAGGGGCCTGATCACACTTCCCAGAATCAATTTTTTTTTTTTTTAAAGCACATGACCACTACCTGGAGCTGTATAATAACTAAAGCACCTAATCACATTTTAATAGGGTTTTTTTTTGCACTTTATATGCCTTATTATTATTATTATTATTATTATTATTGGTAGTAGTAGTAGAAGTAGTAGTAATATTAACTGAGAATGAAATAGATGCCTTTCATTTACCTCTGTTTTTGCTGTTTGAGGTTGTTCAACTCTCAGATCAGCAATGTGCAAAAAAAAAATCACAATTATTATGATGATTTATACAGTTAACTTGAAAGCTTATCAGCTTTAAGAGCCTGAGTAGCTGCTAGGTTTTGTTTGAAGAAGGATTGCCAAGTCTCAGCAAAACTTTTCTCCTCACTACATTTCAAAAACCATTACAGAATGACCTGTAACTACATCCCCAAATCAGAAAAAGTTGGGATGGTATGGAAAATGTAAGATAAAAAAAAAAGAAAACAGTGATTTTCTAAATTTACTTTGACTTGTATTTCAGTGCAAACAGTGTGAACCCAATATATTTCATGTTTTGTCTGCACAACTTCATTTCATTTGTTAATATACATCCATTCCTGCATTTCAGGCCTGCAACACATTCCAAAAAAGTTGGGACAGGGGCAATTTAGACACAGTAATGAGGTAAAACAGCTAAAGAATGATGTGATTTGAAACAGGTGATGTCAACAGGTGATTGTAATCATGATTTGGTACAAAATCAGTATCTAGGAAAGACCTAGTCTTTGAGGAGCAAAGATGGGCCAAGGATCTCCAGTTTGTCAATAAAATATGTGAGAAAACTATAGAAATGTTGAAAAACAATGTGTCTCAAAGAAAGATAGGAAGGGATTTGGATATTTCACCCTCTACAGTGCATAACATCATTAAACGATTCAAGGAACTTGGAGGAATTTTAGTGCGTCAAGGGTGAAAGCCTAAACTGAACACCCGTGATCTCTGATCCCTCAGACGGCACTACATCAAGAACCATCATTCATCTATAGCTAAGATAACCATAAGAGCTTGGGATTACTTTGGCAAACCTTCATTAAGCACGACAAAGTTATATCCACAAATGCCGGTTAAAACTTTACTTTGCAAAAAAGAAGCCTTATGTTGACTGTGTCCAGAAGCATCGTCGACTTCTTGGAGGCATCTGAGATGGACCATCACACAGTGGAAACATGTATTGTGGTCAGATGAATCAGTATTCCAAGTCTTTTTTTTTTTTGAAGAAATGGATTTGAACCAAAGACAAAAAGGACCATCCAGACTCTTACCAGGAACAAGTCCAAAAGCTAAGGTCTGTCATGGTATGGGTTTCTGTGAGTGCCCTTGGCAAAGGTAATTTACACTTCTGTGATGGCAGCATTAATGCAGAAAAGTACATTGAGATTTTGGTGCAACATACGTTGCCTTCAAGATGACATCTTTTCCAAGGATGCCCAGGCCTACCTACAGTCCTGACCTGTCCCCAATAGAGAATATGTGGTGAATTTTGAAAATAAAAATGCAAGAATAATGGCCCTATACTGTTGCACACCTTAAGACCTGTTTGCAGGAAGAATGGGACAAATTAATACCTGAAACACTTCATTACTTGGTGTCTTCAGTCCCTAAACATCTATTAAGTGTTGTGAGAAGGAGTGGCAACATTATAAAGTGGTAAATGCTTTACCATCCCAACTTTTTTTTTTAATTTGTTGCAAGAATCAAAATTTAAATAATTGTTTTTTTTAAAACAACAACAACAACAATAAAATTCATGAGGTAAAACATCAAATAATGTGCTGCTGTATTGTTTTGAGTGCAATACAGATCAAAGATTATTTACAAATGTTTGTTTTCACTTTTAATTTAAATTTTAACATACCATCCCAATTTTTTGTGATAGGAGATTGTAGAATCAAGTTTACCATGGTGCACACAAACCTTTTGACATTATCCATTCTATAATCCTATTTCCCCTCTAACAATATTTACTGTATCTTAAAATAGGACATGTGTTGTGTGGGTTAGGGTTAGACTTAGGATCAGATCCAGCTCCAGCCCCTGAACTTTTGGTTCCTGCACTGAGAACTAATATTAACTAACAACTTACTTGCTGACTGAGATTTAATAAAACCTCCACTCTGGGGGAAAAAAAAAAAAATATATATATATATATATATATATATATATATATATATATATGTCAGCCCTGTGATGACCTGGCGACTTGCCCAGGGTGTACCCCGCCTTTCGCCCGTAGTCAGCTGGGATAGGCTCCAGCTTGCCTGCGACCCTGTAGAACAGGATAAAGCGGCTAGAGATAATGAGATGATTATATATACATATGGGCGGCACAGGGCGGCACGGTGGTGTAGTGGTTAGCGCTGTCGCCTCACAGCAAGAAGGTCCTGGGTTCGAGCCCCGGGGCCGGTGAGGGCCTTTCTGTGTGGAGTTTGCATGTTCTCCCCGTGTCCGCGTGGGTTTCCTCCGGGTGCTCCGGTTTCCCCCACAGTCCAAAGACATGCAGGTTAGGTTAACTGGTGACTCTAAATTGACCATAGGTGTGAGTGTGAATGGTTGTCTGTGTCTATGTGTCAGCCCTGTGATGACCTGGCGACTTGTCCAGGGTGTACCCCGCCTTTCGCCCGTAGTCAGCTGGGATAGGCTCCAGCTTGCCTGCGACCCTGTAGAAGGATAAAGCGGCTAGAGATAATGAGATGAGATGAGATGGGTGGCACGGTGGTGTAGTGGTTAGCGCTGTCGCCTTACAGCAAAAAGGTCCTGGGTTTGAGCCCCGTGGCCGGCGAGGGCCTTTCTGTGTGGAGTTTACATGTTCTCCCTGTGTCTGTGTGGGTTTCCTCTGGGTGCTTCAGTTTCCCCCAAAGACATGCAGGTTAGATTAACTGGTGACTCTAAATTGACCGTAGGTGTGAATGTGAGTGTGAATGGTTGTCTGTGTCTATGTGTCAGCCCTGTGATGACCTGTCGACTTGTCCAGGGTGTACCCCGCCTTTCGCCCATAGTCAGCTGGGATAGGCTCCAGCTTGCCTGCTACCCTGTAGAACAGGATAAAGCGGCTAGAGATAATGATATATATATATATATATGTGTGTTTTTAGGTGAAATACAGTACCAGTTGGCCCTGGCGACTTGTCCAGGGTGTACCCCACCTCTCACCCATAGTCAGCTGGTATAGGCTCCGGCTTGCCTGTGACCCTGTAGAACAGGATAAGCGGCTGCAGATAATGGATGGATGGATCCAGTACCAGTTAAAGGTTTGTACACATCTACTTCAATGATTTTTCTTTAGGTTTATTAATTAAAAGTCACTTTATTTCTTAAAGTAATGATGAATGTCGTTTCTCTTTACTTAGTTGAGCAGTTCTTGACATAATATGGATTACTACAGTTGTGGAATAGGGCTATTTACTGTATTTTTATTATTTACTATTTAATGTTTGATCTCACATGCATAAAGAAGGCAAGAAACTTGTCCACTAATTATCTTTTGATGAGGCACACCTGTTAATTGAAAAGAAATTCCAGGTTAATTGAAAATAAATTTCATGAAGCTGGTTAAGATAATGCCAATAGCGTGGAAAGCATCATCAAGGTAAACACTGGCTATTTTGAAGAATCTAAAATATGAAATATATATCGGTATATATTTTTTAAACACTTTTTTGTTTCCCACATAATTCGACACATGTTCCATGTGCTATTTCATAGTTTTGATGTCTTCACTATTGTTTTACAATATAGAAAATTATCAAAATACAGAAAAAAACATACAAACTTTTGACCGGTACTGTATTCATGAAGCATTTAGTGATTCTACTCCTAATTTGTTCATTGGTACTGTATTTTTATTATTCCCATGAAAAGTTATTGGCTGTGTGCTGCACTCAACATAGTGCAGTTACAATGGCATTTAATAGGAAAACAAATTTGAATGATCTCAAACATAAGGGAATAAATTTTGGGGTTTTGCTGTGGGTCGGAAAAACAAAATAGAAACAGTTTCTTTTCACACTCATCATTTTCCATTGTCATATTCAATGTCATAGTAATGGGAAACACAGCAGACACTTGGCTTGGCTAGTTCGCTGTCTATGAGATGACAGAGATGATGGCATTGATATACAGGGTTAGTCAAAATTATGTTAACACTTAAATGGTAGAAACCAATTATTCACAAAATATACATCATATGTGCAAGATGATTTACAGGACAGTCTCAACCTGTTCGCCATCCTCTTCAACACACAAAAACCAGTGAGCAACAGTACCATTTAAAGAATAATAAAAATAATCCATTAGTGTTAACATAATTTTGACTAACCCTGTATTATTTTGAACTTTTGTTTTTCACTTTTCGGACCCACAGCAAAACCCGAACCCTGCCATGTTTCACTAGAACACTCATAGGTCATAATTCAAATAACTTATGTATCATCAATCACAAGAAACAAAATATTACTTTAGATTTTCTTTTTTTTCTGGAGCTGTAAACTTATGGAACAATATGCCATCTTTATGCAAAAGTAGTACAACTTTAAGTTCATTTAATACTGCCTTACTGCAGTTTCTGAAAGGCAAACAACATAATTACCAGCCTCCTTAATCCTACCATTATTATTTTACTTTTTTAAGCACTTGATTATATACGTCAATGTATATTATAAAATAGATTTACATAGGCCTATTATATTCTTCTATGTAACTCTCTTTGCAGCATTGTCATATTACTAATGTTATTTTTATGTACTTTTGTATTTCAATATTTTTGTTTTTATATACCTGTACCTTTTTATGTTTTTTTTTTTGTTCCCCCCTCCCCCCGGGTGGCATGGTGGTCTAGTGGTTAGCGCTGTCGTCTCACAGCAAGAAGGTTCTGGGTTCGAGCCCAGTGGCCAATGGGGGCCTTTCTGTGTGGTGTTTGCATGTTCTCCCTGTGTCTGCGTGGGTTTCCCCCACAGTCTAAAGACATGCAGGTTAGGTTAATTGGTGGCTCTAAATTGACCTTAGGTGTGAATGATTGTCTCTATGTATCAGCCTTGTGATGATCTGGTTACTTGTCCAGCGTGTACCATGCCTCTTGCTCATAGTCAGCTGGGATAGGCTCCTGCAACCCTGCACAGGATAAGTGGTTATGGATGAATTAATTATTATAATTGTTTATCTTTTTGTAGCAAACTGCAGTAAACTAAACTTTACCAAAACTTCAAAGACAATCAACTCAAAATTTAACCATAAAATAAACATTTTACATCACTGCCAAGCACATATTTATTGTCAATATTGATATGCATGTCATTTGAATCACTGATACTAATTACTATGATAAACATCTGAAAGCATGTGATTCATTTAGGAACCTGACTGGGATTTTTTTTTTTTTAAATTGACATTTCTGTTAGGGTTCTGCTGGGAATCGAACCTAGGTCACTGGTGTAGTAATCCAGCAAACCCCCACTAGGCCACCAGGGGAATGACTCAAGTGCAGAGGAGTGAGGCGAAAGTAGAGTATAAAAAAAACCCAGTTTATTTACAATGCAAAAAAATCCAAGGCAAAAAAAAAAAGTATAATCCAAACGCTCAGAAGATATACGGGAAAAAAAATAAAAAATCCAAAAGTTCAAAGTCAAAACAAAAAGCCAAAAATCCAAACGCTCAGAAGACCCAAAATGGTAAATACAAAGTCCAAAAAGTCCACAAGAAAGCAAAGTAAAAAAGACCACACAGAACACAGGTCTCTAGTGATAACATAACAGCACAAAGACTCCGTGACTAGGGACCAAACTGAGAAAGTATTTATACACAGGGAAATTAAGAAACTGGGTGGGGCAGGAAATAAAGAACAGGTGGGGGTAAAAGGCACATGGAAACAGGCAATCAAAACAAACACAAAACACAGAAGCGGTGGCGGCCTCTAGAGGCCAAAACAAACATGACAAGATAAAGCAATAACAGCGGCCTCTAGAGGCCAAGACAGTCCCCAGTCCTAACAGTTTCGGTACATGCCTTCTTTCTTTGCATTCTTTATAGCCATGCTATGAAGAATGCAAAGAAAGAAGGCATGTACCGAAACATGTCAATGTATTTAAAATAGTTAGCCAACTAAAATACCTCTTCATGGCAGTAGTTTGGACAATTGTGCTATAAGATTATGACATGTTGGTTCATCATTAGCCAAAGCCCAAATTCATTAAAAGGTATCCTCAACATGTAAACTGTGCTGTTAATAAATTGGGCCATGGAAGAGTGTGATTTCTACTTGTTATCTAGGTTTATCAGTCAAAGAGAATGCTGATCCTAAAATATCAGGCCATTTTAAAATTTTAATCTTAAAACAGACAATTGGTGTTTCATGGAGTTTATGATGGGTGTCAGTGTGGAGCACATTGTGTTTCTCCAGCGAGCCGCTGATAATCTCATCTCATCTCATTATCTCTAGCCGCTTTATCCTGTTCTACAGGGTCGCAGGCAAGCTGGAGCCTATCCCAGCTGACTACAGGCGAAAGGCAGGGTACACCCTGGACATCACAGGGCTCATCTCATCTCATCTCATCTCATCTCATCTCATCTCATCTCATCTCATTATCTCTAGCCGCTTTATCCTGTTCTACAGGGTCGCAGGCAAGCTGGAGCCTATCCCAGCTGACTACAGGCGAAAGGCGGGGTACACCCTGGACAAGTCGCCAGGTCATCACAGGGCTGCTGCTGATAATCCGCTTGTTAAACCATGATTTAACAAGGCCCGGAGCCAAGCCTCGTCTTCTCAACATGCCACAGTGCTGTGTTGTTTAAATAGATCTGAGTCCAAAGAAACTATGCAATTGCCATGAAGTGCCATTAAATGTTTACTCACTTTTAATATTTATAAAATGTAATATATCCAAAAAGAATGTTTAAAATGAAGAACAAAGAGGCAAGATGGTGGGACAGTGGTGACCAGCCATGTGTGGGACCATGGCTATCAGTGATTAGTGTTATACTGTGAGTCGAGCGAACCTGCTTTCTAAACACGTACAACAAACAGTTGTGATGTGAGTTGGAGAACCATATTAAGTTCAAGAAAATCAAGAATGATGAGAATCAAGAAAATCCCTCTCCCTGTCTCTCCCTCTGTCTGTCTGTCTCTGTCAAGTTACTTGTTGATCCTGAGACACCAGTGATGCTGAGCTCTTCTGTTCTTCAGACCTGCCTGATCCATCCTGATGCCCTACATCTAGCTGGAGTGTCATCACTTCGCTCCCGTGGAGGACGGCCCCATATGGACAGTTGAAAGTTGCACTTAGAAGATAGTTCTGGACACCTACAGTGTCACTATTTTGGCTGAAGACTATGGGGTGGTGTAGTGGTTAACAATGTTGCCTCATAGCAAGAAGGTCCTGGGTTCAAGCCCAGTGGCCAACGAGGGCCTTTCTGTGTGGAGTTTGCATGTTCTCCCTGTGTCTGTGTGGGTTCCCTCCGGGTGCTCCAGTTTCCCCCACAGTCCAAAGGCATGCAGGTTAGACTAATTGGTGGCTCTAAATTGACTGTAGGTGTGAATGAGAGTGTGAATGGTTGTTTGTCTCTATGTCTGCGATGACCTGGCGATTTGTCCAGGGTGCACCCTGTCTCTCACCCATAGTCAGCTGGGATAGGCTCCAGCTTGCCTGCAACCCTACACAGGATAAGCGGCTACAGATAATGGATGGATGGGCTGAAGACTACAATTGTCATAACTGTAGAACTGCGGTTGTCACGAACAGGTTTGCACTCAAGTCTCCATCAATGAACAGTTGATAACTTCAATAAAATAGACTTCATGCTAAAACTATAATGAATTTCCTGGTTACACAGTTGTACTTTGTGACTCTGTAGGATACAGTTATAGAAGCAAGTTATTTATAACCACACTATCTGTTATCACCCAGATGGTTCCTTTCAAGGTTTCTTCCTTTTGTTGGCTGAGGGATTTTTTCTTCTTGCCACTGTCACCACAGGCTTGCTCATCAGGGATAAATAAAGTTAAGAATAAAATTAGCTCATATGTTCAAAGTCTTTAATTTTCTGTAATTTTCTGTTTGATTTTTTTTAAAATTAAAATCACTAAAGGGGTCTTAAAAAAAAAAAAATCACCAAATCTAGCAACAAAGTCTCTACGTTGGTAATAGTGAAGGGGCATTTGGCCCTGGAAATATTTATTGATGTCAGACTTAATGTGGATTATTATGGGATTTCTAGGCTAAATAACTCCCATTGTAATATAAATGAGAAACAGGCAAAGTTATAGAAAATAACAAAAATATAAAAAAACAAAACAAAACAAAATGACTAGCAGCACAATTAGGAGAAAGCAAAATCTCTCACAGCGATGTTTAAAGCGTAAGTGTTTTCCCGAGCCTACGCCATTTTGATTCTGACACTAATATTTTGTGACAATTCAATATACTGTATTTAAAATGAAGCAAAAATGGAGGAAGATTATTCCGGGGGCGGCATGGTGGTGTAGTGGTTAGCACGGTCGCCTCACAGCAAGAAGGTCTGGGTTTGAACCCAGCAGCCGGCGAGGGCCTTTCTGTCTGGAGTTTGCATGTTCTCCCCGTCTCCGTGTGGGTTTCCTCTGGGTGCTCCGGTTTCCCCCACAGTCCAAAGACATGCAGTTACTGTAGGTTAACGTGGGGCGGCCCTAACCCCTGACTGCTCCCTGGGTGCTCTAGTGTGGCTGCCCTCTGCTCTGGCTGTGTGCGCATGTGTGTGTTCACTGCTTCAGATGGGTTAAATGCAGAGGATGAATTTCACTGTGTTTGAAGTGTGCATGGGACAAAGGTTTCTTCTTCAACATATGCAGTACATAAGATTTTTAATACTCTGATTTATGTTGGGTGGCATGGTGGTGTAGTGGTTAGCGCTGTCGCCTCACAGCAAAAAGGTCCGGGTTCAAGCCCCGTGGCCAGCGAGGGCCTTTCTGTGTGGAGTTTGCATGTTCTCCCCGTGTCCGCGTGGGTTTCCTCCGGGTGCTCCGGTTTCCCCCACAGTCCAAAGACATGCAGGTTAGGTTAACTGGTGACTCTAAATTGACCATAGGTGTGAATGGTTGTCTGTGTCTATGTGTCAGCCCTGTGATGACCTGGCGACTTGTCCAGGGTGTACCCCGCCTCTCGCCCGTAGTCAGCTGGGATAGGCTCCAGCTTGCCTGCGACCCTGTAGGACAGGATAAAGCGGCTAGAGATAATGAGATGAGATGAGATGAGATGATTTATGTTGTGGTGACAATGACCTCTGGTGGTGAGAGCTGGCAAGGCTTTATGTCTCCTGTTGAACGCTTATGTTTCTGTTTTAGAGAAGCTTCGGAAATTTTTGGAAATTGCATGGAATAACCATATAAAATCACTAATGTTCCACAGGTTTTTAAAATGATTAATTTTTTAGATATTCTCAAGCCTACCAACAAAGCCCCCCCACACACAGTTCAGATCCTCAGACCCTCATTCTCCTCCTATATAAAACACACATAAGTTGAACATTCATTTTAAGCAGCAAACTGTTTCTTCAAGGAGTTTAATGTGTGTGCACAGTAATTCACATAAAACAGCTATTCCACCATCTGTTGCAGCAATGAGCTGCAGAAGGAGAACCTGGTTCAGTTTATTCATTGAAAAGCACAGGAGTGTCTCAAAAATTTTTTTTGATCAATACGAACAAGTGGAGGCCTATTTGTTCTGGCAGGTAATGGAATTGTTCTGGCAGTGAAATAGAGTAAGTGTTCTCGTTCATTATGTGTGGTAAATGAATGTTTAAGTAAAGTTAATATGCTGTATATAAGCCCATTGAGAAAACATTCTCTGTTCATTTTGAATAAAGTACTCATTCATTCCCAATACCTACAACAGATATACAATGTGTTACCTAATGGTATTTCTTTTACAGAAAGTGATGTGTGAAGTTGCCCCACTCCTCTTCCAGAGCTACAGCTTGGAAGAGGAGTGGGGCAACTTCACACATCAAGCCATTAGAAATTAGTATATCACACATCAGTAACAGCACCTGTCTGTATATAATCATTCAATTTTGCACCGTTTTTGCCAGTATCATACTGACTAACATGACAATTTCTACTACAGCACAGTGATGCTAAGAAATGGAAGGTCTAATGCATTCCTCTGGGACAACATTTGTGCTCCTTTGCACCAGATGATGAACACAGAAAGACTCTGATTAAGATGGGAGATGATACTGGTATTTATACACAGTTACAGTATTTATTTATTTTTTCTAGAATTAGCATGTTGTAATCCTATCATATATTATGCATGTAACTCTGCAATGTGTCATAATTCTTGATCCTCACATGCATGTTTGGTCTTTCAACTGCAGCCTCCAGAGGATTGACCTATACAACACATATCTGCTACATGGTGGCAAAAGTGGAGCTGGGACCATGTAAGCAGTTGTAACTGACTGGATGTGACAGGTATTGTCCTGTATTGGCAAAGTTTCCAGGTTGGAATTTATCTTTTCTTTTTCATGGGCACTAATTGGTCAAATTTAACCAATGGATAGAGAATGAACAACTCTTGTCTCTCAGATCTTCAAGCTGTGTCATGCCAGCAGGCTGGCCCATTTAGAAATGGCCCACAGCATTATCCCCAGAGCACGTCAGAAAATCGGACCCGTGTAACCATCTTTTTGTCAACTTTGAGCTTACCTACCTTGCAGTTAGCATTAGCTACAAACGTCAACATAGTGGAGCTGAAGAAAGATCCTGGCTTCTGCTATGACACAACAATGAATCCCTCTATCATATCCCACAATCTCATGCGTGGTTGGGAACTTCCAGTGGGTAGTCCCAGGCTGCTGATAACGGTACAAAAACCAATATTGGGCTATATAATCAGTTTCAATGTTCAAATATCAGATGTTCAAATATTATTACGGGTTTACATGGTCTCACAGATTTTTCAAGATTAATATTGCTTGAAATGATTGCACATTTACAATTTGTCATCAAGGCAAGGCAAGGCAAGTTTATTTATATAGCACATTTCATACACAGTGGCAGTTCAATGTGCTTTACAGAAGTAAAAGCAAAACAGTAAACAATAGAAAATAAAATTACATAAAATAAATGTGGAAGAAAATTAATAAGAATTAAACAATAGTAGAAATAAAATAATAAAATGAGATAAAAGTTAAATAAAAAAAACAGCAGAATAAAATAGAATAAAAGTTAAGTAAAATTTAAAACATGGAGAGACTGTAAAAGTAAAGAGTTTAAAACATGTAGAGATGGCAATATTAATAATTTAGCAGAAAGCATCTGAAAACAGCTTGGTCTTTAGTCTAGATTTGAAGCTGCCAACAGCAGGAGCATTTTTGATGTCCTCTGGCAGTTGGTTCCATAGCTGTACTGCATAGTAGCTAAAAGCTGCTTCACCACACTTTGTTTTAACAACAGGTTTTAACAGTAAATTTTTCTGCTGCTGATCTGGTAGATCTGATTGGGTTAGGCCGCTGCAACATATCAGAGAGGTAATTGGGCCCTGTACCATTTAGAGATTTGTACACCAGCAGCAATGCTTTAAAGTCAATTCTGTAGCTTACTGGAAGCCAGTGAAGGGACCTTAGAATTGGAGTAATGTGCTCTGTTCTTTTTGTTCGTGTGAGAACCCTAGCTGCTGCATTTTGAACCAGCTGAAGTCGTTTGATGGTCTTTTTTGGCAGGCCTGTGAAAAGGCCATTGCAGTAGTCAACCCTACTAGAGATGAAGGCATGTATAAGTTTTTCCAGATCATTTTTTGACATAAGTCCTCTTAGTTTGGAAATGTTTTTTAGGTGATAAAATGCCGTTTTAGTGATTGCTTTCATGTGCCTGTCAAAGTTTAGCTCGCTGTCAATGAAAACACCAAGATTTTTAACCATTTCTTTTGTTTTAATCCCCTTTGTGTCAAGAATAGTGGTAATCCTGAGTCTTTCATCTTTTTTTCCAAATAGAATTACTTCTGTTTTATCTGTGTTCAGCTGAAGAAAATTTTGTGACATCCAGTTGTTGATTTGATCGATACACTGGTAGAGACATTCAAGGGGGAGGGCATAATCATTAGGTGATAGAGCAAGATAAATTTGGGTATCATCTGCATAGCAGTGATATAAAATTGAATTGTTCTTGATAATTTGCCCAAGTGGGAGCATATAAAGGTTGAATAGTAATGGTCCAAGAATCGACCCCTGGGGGACACCACAGGTCAAGGACATTGACGCTGAGGTACAATTTCCCATGGTAACAAAGAAGCTTCTATCTTTTAAGTATGATTTTAACCAATTGATAACTTTACCAGTCAACCCAACCCAATGTTCAAGTCGATATAGCAGTATGTTGTGATCAACAGTATCAAAAGCTGCACTGAGGTCCAGTAATACCAGGACCGATGTTTTGCCTGCATCAGTATTAAGACGTATGTCATTTATAACTTTAATCAGCGCTGTTTCAGTGCTATGATTGGCACGAAATCCTGATTGAAAGTTATCAAAACAGCTGTTTGATATCAAGAAGGCAGTTAATTGATTGAAGACAATTTTTTCAAGGATTTTCCCGATGAATGGTAGATTTGATATTGGCCTGTAGTTATTTAACACTGAAGCATCCAGATTATTCTTTTTAAGTAGGGGCTTTACAACGGCTTTTTTCAAGGACACAGGAACAATTCCAGTCTCTAGGGATGTATTTATGATTTGAAGCACATCTGTAATTATAAGATATAGAACAGACTTAAAAAAGTTGGTGGGCAGAATGTCCAATTCAGATGTTGAGGAACTGAGATTTTGTACAGTTTTTTCAAGAGTCTCATAATCAATTAAACAAAATTCTGACATTGTGTTGAAGTTATCTGTCTGTGTCACTGGTGATTGCAGTTTTTCAATTATTTGCAACTGAGATATATTATGAGCAATATTATGTCGTATTTTATCAATTTTACCTTTAAAGAAGGATGCAAACTCATTGCATTTATTAACTGAGAGAAGTTCAGGTGCTAATTGTGGTGGGGGATTTGTTAGCTTCTCTACTGTTGAAAATAGCACACGGGCATTGTTCATATTCCTGTTGATGATGTTGGAGAAGAAAGACTGTCTTGCTTTACGAATTTCATAATTATATTTACAAAGCATCTCTTTATGGATTTGATAATGGATGTGAAGTTTAGTTTTGCGCCATTTTCTTTCAGTCTTTCTACATTCTCTCTTTAACAGTTTAACAGCTGGGTATTGCTTCCATGGTGCTTTCTGCTTATCATTGACTCTTTTGATTTTGAATGGAGCAATATCATCCATAATTTGGGTCATATTTAAATTAAAAATTTCCAGTAAATCATCTACAGAGTCTGACATTTTGGTTGAGATCCGAGAGAGAGCTTGCTCAAAGAGAACACATGTGTTGTCATTTATGACTCTCCTACCCATAGTCATTGAGCTGTTCTGAATGTGAGGAGACATAGAAACATCAGAGAAAACACAAAAATGATCAGATAAGGCCAGGTCAACAACAGTAGTAGAAACAGTAAGACCCTTTGTGATGACGAGGTCAAGGGTATGACCACGAGAGTGGGTCGGCCCCTGTACATGTTGTACAAGGTTGAAGTTGTCAATAAGTACAAGCAGGGGCGCCGCCAGAAATTTGGGCCCCATGAAAGATTCGAATTTTGGGCCCCCCAACTTTGCCCACCCTCGTCACAATTGTCATTATTTGACTTTTGATAGCCCATGGACCTTGAGTTTGTGACTTTATTACATTTTATGTATTAACCTACCAGGGACTAGATGAAAACTGGTCAGTGACTAATTCTGGTGCATTTACAATCACAAATGACAATTCAAGATTTTGCCACATGCCTTCTTGTGCTAGGACAATTGGTAGTGAAATGTGTGATGTGACTGCTGTCCGTTATTAGCAACACTTTAATCTAGCAAACTGTATATGGCGCTCGCTCATTAAAAACTTAAATCCTAAAGCATTTATGGGTTGTACTGCTGTTTACCTCCTTCTCCAAAGGGGGGTTCAGTGGTTTGGTAGGGCGGAGGTCCCCCTGAGGCTGAATCTGTGCATATTTAGGGCACCCCATTAGTTATGAAACTGGTTATTAGCACTAGTTATTAGCACCAGCATAACGTAATATTTCATCTTGTTTATCACACAAGTCAGTTCAGTTATTAAAATGGAAAAAATGTCACTGTACAAACTGTAAAAGTATTCTCTTGATAGGCTAATCCAACCACGTTCATACTGTTCATTTACCATTCGCTAATATTTTGAACACACGTGAGCAATAGCTACCTTTCTTTGGGAAAAACTGAGTGACCAGTTGCCTGCCTCTCCGGTCCCTCTCAGCTTTCAGCTGCCTTTCTTTACGTTTTTGACAGCCACTCTTCATATTTAGTAATCATAGACTGTACACACTCCACTGCTGGCTGGCTGGCTGCTGCACCGCGACACAGCAGCAAGTAGCGTTGCACTGATCAGCACACAGATTTAACGCATCGCGCTTCTACCAGAACTGGACCGTACCATTTCGCAAAAGGGGTAGGGTTAAATGACAATATGTTGAAGAACTCAAGAAATAGACAACCTTGTTCAATTAGCTCATTTTACCAGATGGAATATTGCATTGTTGTTATTTCAAAAGTCTTATTAAA